>NW_023502260.1:0-91689 GCF_013396075.1 Fusarium subglutinans
AATAAAATTATATTATAATTAAATACTATTTTTATAATAATATAGCCTAGGCTTAGAGATCTTATAGTTCTTTATAATATATTAATTACTAAGTTTTAAATTATTTTAAAGGGCTTAAAGTATAAGGAAAGTTCTAGCTTTATCTAAAGGTTATAGCATTTTTAGCTATTAAGAATTATTAAATTAGATAAAAAGTTAGATATAAAAGGGAAAAGTGCATTATATACTTATTTGTATTATATACTTATTAACTACATTATATTATTTTATATTATAGTAGTAATAGTAATACTAAACTCTACTTTACTTTACTTAAGTATAAGAAATATCCTTAGAAGGAAGAGCTTGCTACTATTAAGGGTATTAAGTAAGAACAAGTTAATAGCTTTAATAAGTTCTTTAAGACTAAGAACAAAAAGACGGGAAAGACAATCTCCTTCAAGGACCCGGAAGTTTATAACAAGAATTACAATCAGGAGGAATACTCCGGAAAGGCTGACGCTGGATCTTATTTTAGTCTAGCCGGCTTCCAGAAAGGTCATGAGGTATCGCAGGAGGATCCGTGGCTCTTCCACACTGCTTGCGCTGTTCATGCCAGTGATACTTCTGCTGCTAAGAGCTGCGGACCTATCAAATCGACCAAGGATGCTGCTGAGGGGTATTTCAAAGCGCTTGCTTCCGGAAAGTCTCCTGCTCCTGGTTCCCACCCCTCCGGTATCGGTTCTGCACCTGCTTCGACGACCAAGCCATCTGCCATCAAGCTTCCTACCAAGATTGTCGCCAAGAAGCCCAAGAATAGTAAAGGAAAGGGAAAGGGCAGCATTCCCACCTCAGGATATAGCATGTAATAAATACTGGTAGGACATATGGTGCGAAGGAAAGGACGGGTTGGTGGGTCTGCAGGCCCAGCTCAAGTCTAAACACTCTGCAACACTACTCAAATGATTCTTTTTAGACGCGGAATTTCGTCTATCTTCATCTGATATGAGATCGATCAAGGTTACAGAAACAAAAACAGTGTGTGTTTTGTCTCTTCCGTTGGGCATGCTACGAAACGGTTGAGGTGGTTGCTGTTTGAAGCTCTGTCTATTTGAGGACACTGTACAGAGATATTAGACGAAATACATACAATTTCGGCTATATGGCCTCTATACAGGCGGATTAGCGCAGGTAGCTCATACAAATCCATTCCAAGACAACGAATCACGTTGACTTAAGATTTATAAGGTTATTATATCGGAATGGAGCGTCGTGGTCATGTAAAAATGTAGTACTTTACTAATCAAAGAGGGATTGGTAGGGTTCAGGCCTGGTGCCAAGTGAGCAACCTATGGAGCGGCCCGCCATGCCGGGAGTGACATGTTTGAGGCTGCCAAGGACCGTCTAGGGTTGCAGCAACTGGCGAAACCCATGCCGGCTCTGGTCTGCCTTTGGGTTGTGATAGCTGACATGTCAACAAAATCTGGCCCATCTGACTTCCCATGCCCAGTCTGCAAAACAGTTTGCTAGCTAGATGTCTTTAGCCTAGCTGTCTCCACACCAATATTATCTATCTATGCCGCAATAGGAGTAGAGGAGAGAACTAGAAACCTCACTCCCTTTTTTATCTGCCTGGAACAAAGTCTAATTGTCGCTTCCTCACCTAGATGTCACCCAATAAATCGGCAAGACTATTGGTGATTATGACGCAGGTGCAGCTTACAATTACAACACCTAAAATCGATCCTCCACTGTTATTCTTGGAGCCATGGTTGATGCGCGTTAGCCGCTCACTTTGCTTGGTATGCTTCCATCTGCGACCTTGAAGATCCTGCCACGTATCATCAACCACATACTCAAGAAAGTATGTCTGCTGCTACAAGGCGAGTGTGTCCCTGTAGAGTTGGACCTTATAGGAATTGAATTGAGCGAAGGCACGTGGAAGGCGACAGCTGGCCAGGCTACAGCCGAAGACTGCATCCCGCCATTTACTGACGAAAGGGGGTTCTTATGGCTGCAATTAGTATATGTGAAGTCGGGAGACGACCATGAGTACATGCGAGTTTGTACTTTATAATGTTTATTCGGTGTAATCCACCCGCGAAAGTTCATTAGTAAATAGCATGGCTTGGAGAAGAACGAACATTTGGCGGAGAAACACATAAGTCGCTGCTCATGTCTCTTATTTGTGGCCTATCACTTCCAAACGAACAGAGTAGATGGACTAGTGCTTCCAGATGTTGTGGCGAGGAGATATCTCAGAGTAGAAAATGGGGTAAATCATTGTATCATGCTTTGTAATCATACCACGCAAGTCCGAGTTGCGTCTTATCTTGTTTTAAAGCACATTTTTGTTCTTTTCAATTCGGAAATGTTTTCAGAATGATATGTTACTCCTATAAGCTCCGAGAACCTAGGTTGGTTTCTAGTCCTGGCTTGGAAAACGACTGGCAGTACTGGTTGCAAAACGGCCGATTACAAAACATCGTCGCCCATCTTATGATGTCACCGAAAAAAAAGCTAGAAAACAACCAGGAGCTATCACAACACCAATATGCGGTTTGGTGTCTCAGTTCTATGGTCACATGGTGCGGTGAAGCCAGCCACCAACTCAAGTGCAAAGATTTCAGCCGCAAGAGCCTCAAAAAACCGGATACTCAGGAGCTGCTTATCAATCACCTTGAAATCATACGAGAAAGCTAAAAGATCACATGCAGCACTGCCCATTGTGAAAGGTGCAGCTGCGACCTTCTGATTAGGGCCAGTCTGCTTAATCCTTGTTCAACGCAAAATACGCTAAACAACATTTTGTTCAGGATAACAAGTAGTAGGGTGAGAGTACTAACATGGAGCCACCTTAAGCCATTGTACTACATGACCCGGTGAGAAATTAACCAATTACGTGCTAACACATGGCTACTTCATACCAGCCCCTCCACAACACCCATGTTTAGCGAGGCTGTCTCAAGAATATGCGGAAACGTTTGCCGCCTATCAAGCCACGATATGCAGGCTCCTCTTATTTCGTTCGTTGAATTATCTACCAGCTCGTGTTACACAAGCCTCGCAACTCCTTCCCGAATAGTATCACTCTTGTAGTCTATGACGATTTGTCTTTATCCAGGAAGTCAAAAGTTAGGTTTGAGGCCACAACAAAAGGAATTTCAGTAGCAAATGATCAGCTGAAAAGGTTTTTGGAGAGCTTATAGCTTCCCAGGATTGGGGAACCTGTTGGATGAGGTTGTGTCAAGTAACAAATACGTTCCGCAAATGTGTTCTGTGCTATGTTGTCCAGCCTACCGCCGCCTGCCCCCACGGAATTAGATGCATTGTGCGACACATTTAATCCACCCCTGCCTCAACTGATATCGTCAGCGGCTACAACATGAGAATCGGGCAGTCTTCTAATGAGAGACAAGATGTGCAGGTAAATCCTACACAACAATGGGTATAAAGGGGCTGTAACCTTCTCGTCAAATTTAACCTCAAACAACCTCTCAACATCTCTCAAAACAATTCCATACTTTCAGAATTCAACCTCGCGCGGAGCATTCAAAATTACAATCAGTAAGTCTCCAGTATGCAAGATCGCGGACATAGCTTATTCCTTTCATTTCAAGTGGCTACACTCACTATTGAGCCGCTTGTTGACAGGAACACGTGTTCAAGTTGTGGTTTGAACTTCTCTGGCGCATCTAAGAAATGTCAATGCAACAACTGATTCGGTGTGGCCATGGTTCACCACATTCTAAGTGTCTCCGGTGGTTAGTAAGGAGACGTTAGATCTAGTGGCTGCGTGCTGGGCAACAACCGGGGGCAGATGACTATGTTAATTACCTTCTTGTACAGTTCAAGATACCTCCAACCAGGAATCTTTACTTGTACGTCCATTCATTTAGTAAAGCGATTGACTGGAGGTGCCTATGGTACCTGCGGAATCGCGATAGTCTTACATTCGCTTACATAGTCGAATGATAAGTTCATATAATGAACTTTCTACAGCAAGGCCCATTTTGAGTAAGCATGAATGAACCTATACAAATGCATCCCTTTGTTATGGCAGTGTCTGTTTTTTATCTCGTAGTGGGAGTCAATGGGAACTTCGGAGGAAGAAATGATTAACAGGTGATTGTTATAGCATAGAATTTTGGTTTCCGTGCAAAGGATTTTCGAGCAGATATTTGAGTTCGTTTACTGAAACTTATTGAATATGACATGACTTGGCTCAGAGGTCTGTGGCAGGTCTATGCAGGCGCCCATCTTAGGTCAGGCTCGGTAAAGTGGGGCTTGCATTATCAGGTGTGTTGACCGTCGGCTTCGCCTATTAATTCCCAAACTTATGTGATGCAAGTACTGCGTATGCTCACGTGACCTGTGCTACTGCGTGGTCTCTCTTATAAATACCCATACGTGTCCTCTGATTGACTTAACTCTATCTTCTTCCTCGTCGCACATTTTTGTTTATCTAAAGATGGCGACCGAAAACCTCATTCCCGATTACAACATCCTGTCTGGCATTCCTATGATAAAGGATTCCGTGTCCAACTTGGAGAACACAGTCAAAGAAAGATGTAACGTTATCTTAAGTAACTTCACGACCTGTACTTTCAGTATCCACCTGAACACTCCCGCCGCCGGTTCTCCGGAACATGTTCTGGTCCGTCTAGAGTCTTCCAGCGACCGATTCTCAACGGTGGCTGCTCTCCAGAAGCTCGCCCATTTCCAGTTGCCTGACCTTGTACCTCGCGTCTTGGACGTTGGTAAAACCTCCACTGCGCAAGGACAGCGGCTTGAATATTCAGTCACTGAATTTATCTCTAACGCCATCACCCTAGAGCAAGAGTGGGACAAGATTGATGGCCCAGCACAGAAAGATTTAATGAGCTCAGTTATTGACGCAGTCTCCAAGCTGCAAAATCTCACATTGGATAGCGAGCATGCCCAAAAGACTTTAGAAGGAACTTCTTACTACTGCGACGGCAAGATGGCCTTCATTGGCGGCCCGGAGCTTGGTTATCACTCCGATATAGCAGGATTTCTGGCGAAGCTTGCGGGCAGTGCTTCTCCCGACAAAACCAACTTCAGTGCTACGCGTACTTCAAACAGCTTCGTTGTAGAGTCTAAGATCGAAAATGTCGACCGGGTTGAGTTAACTAGCTCTGACCTTGTTGAACTTCGAAAGCATGTCGTTTTTTGCCATGATGATCTCGAGCCTCGCAACATCCTCATAAAGCGCGACAATGCCCACAGTGGAAAATGGAACATAGCCGCTATTATCGACTGGGAGATGGCTGGCTTCTTTCCTTTTGCATACGAGTATGGTCACAAAGATGCAGAGCTGGGGTCCTCCAATCTACACTTCACATACTACACACTCTTCAAAGAACAGTCACGTCATTTGTTGGCGGGAGGCAAATCCGCCATGAAGCTATTGGAGGCGCTCCGGGCAATGGATGTGTCAAAGAAAAGTTGCCCAACGAAGAATGTCAGCCGACGTTTCCAGGCAAGGTGGCTGGAGAGGGAAAAGGTCGAGCTGTCACCGGATGTGCAAGTCGGATGGGTCCGGAAGGCCGGTGTTGAAGACGTTGGCGTCTTTACCAAGCAGGAAAACGAGGATATTGAAATGGAGATTCTCAAAGAACTTGGATACGTCTAGATTAGTATTCTTGAGGCGACTAGGCTTCGTAGGGTACCATCCACAACAAAGTCAACCATGGTGTGATGGTCGAAATTAGGCAATGTTATTGCTCGAATCTGATGCGGTTGGATTATAATGGCGTTGCATCGTGAATATGGAACCATATTTAGCGGCTACCATAACTTGTGGCTCAGTGGGCGGAAGCAAGAAGTCTTCAAAGCCAGCTTGACGGCGGATCTCGGCAACAAGTTTATCAAATTCATGACCAGCCTCATGCCGTTTATCAGAATTCTGATTCCATTGGAATCTCGTCTCGTCCTAATTGGTTGCGCAGAGAAACAATTCTCGTTGCCAGATCAGGGTGTTTTGCTTTAACATTGTCAAGGTTCATGTGTAAGTCATCCAGGGACGATGCAATCATTCCACGACCTCTCTCAAGCATGTTGAGAGCTACCATGGGTACTTTGCCAAGTTGAAGCGCCAGTCCAGCGGCGTGTGAAGATAGGCCAGCCGCAATAGTCAATAGCTCTTGCTTGTCGGTGTTTCCTAGCGAGCGTATTGCCAATTGGGGCAGTAAGTCAATGGCCAGCACCGCTGCCTGATAAGCTAGTTGCCACTCTGATCGAGACGTGTAGATGAAAATAACGCGGCATGCAGCCTCCATGCGACTCTTGACTGATGATTGAGTCTTCATGATTGCTTTCTGGAAGAAGCGTGTTGCTTCTTGTTCATCATCCTTGCACCTAGTGGTCGCTGCCCGCTTCAGAAGATATTCGCCAACGTTGCTGAGGGCCTCGGTCTTGTAGCGATGCGTCTCGCCCATAGCATCAACGGCCTTCTTAGCGAAGTGAATAGCTTCTTGCAGGTCTGATAAGCCGTTTGTGACTTTGTATTTCAGTCCTACACTTACTCCTATCCCATCCAGCAAGGTTGAGTAATTCACTTCATTGGTGGACGTTGCTTCTAGCGCCTGGTAACCAAGATCTATAGAAGCCTAAAGATCTGCCATGGACCTGTTGCGTTTGAAACGATGTACAAGCGCAGTTGATAGTCTGTGGAGATAGCTCCCTCGGCTCTCGCTGCCTTGTTGGCATCTTTCAAGAGCAGTTTTCGCCAGCTCAATTGATCTTGTCAAGTCAGAAGCCTTCCCCAATCTTTCATATGTATTGGTGAATAGGTTTCCTATGCACGACACGACCCCTATCCACATGTGGTTTCTTTCGGGAGTTTGGTCCAATACTGTCTCCAAGATTCTGATGGCTTCGTCAAGATCTGCCAGTCGTCCTGTCTGGCGGTACTCTTGTAGCAAAGCTAGAGCCTAGATTTGCTAGGCAGCGCAGCCAATCTGTCGATGTCATCGGTGTTGTCTCCACAGCTTTTTTGGCATGCATGATAGATTCATCAAGATCATCCATTGACCCCGATAGGAAATAACGATCACCTATGGCGGTACTGAGAATATGGAAAGCATGTATTCGAGCCGGATCATCGTCTGGGGCCAATGAGAGATTGGTTTTAACGACCTTTGTTGTCTCCTCATGGTCCGATAGTGATCCGGTTCTCACGTGTCGCTGGCTCAGCCGGTTAGCAAGATCAAGGGATCTCCTAATCGTCGCTTGTGATCATTCAGAGGCATCCTCAGAATCTCACGAGCGATCTCTATGGCTTCGTCGAAGTCTTGAAGTGACCCTGTAGCGGCAGAACGACCTACAAGGAAACGCCCCAAGTCAATCCCGCGGGAGACCCAGTCTTTATCATAATCGTAAAACTCTGTTGTGTCCTGTCTCGCCAGGTGAATAGCTTCATCAATATCGCTCGATAATTGGGTGTAGTCTCATCTGTCGGCAAGGAGCCTCCCAAGAGAATGCAAATAGAATGCTCTTTCCGGGCTACGCTCGGGGACTGCCGCGATGGCATCCTTTGCTGCCTGTATAGCTTCCGAAGGGTCAACTTCACCTAGCGTGTTGCAATACTGGAAATGGAGCATTTCTGAAAAGGTCGATAGGTATTGTGCTTTGTTGGGGTAATCGTCCGATAGGCTGTTGACAGACTGTCTCACATGCTTCAAGCCACGGTCAAGTTCTTGGACAGAGACAGAGCCAGTAAAAGTGACCAAAGCACCAGAACAAGGTCGAAATGGTCTACGTATTCTGGTCTATCCGGGTGACTTTCTGGGCATTCCTGGACGGCTTCAATAACCTTGAGAGAATCTCTCAAACTATCATGATTGTTCGAGATCCCAAACTGGTCATATAGCATGTAGGATAAAGTATTGAGATAGCATAGCCGGTTTAAACAACCTTTTGGGGCTAGCTCTAAGGCTCGGTGAGCTGCTTCGATAGCATGTTTGATAGGGTCGGGGAGACCCGAGTAGCAAAACTGATCCCCGAGTACCAGGGCAAGGCTGGGGCAGTAGCAGCGCTGGTTAGGATTGGAATCTGATGCGATAAGGATAGGAGTTTCGGCCATGTCTATTGCCTCTTCAATTGACTGTGCTTCTCTAGTATTGTGGAAGTGGTTTCGGAAATCAAGCGCGAGGCGGTGCATATAAATTGCCCGACCAAGGTCTTTCTGATCATCGGAGTTGTTATCCAACGCTTGGTGGATCGTGTTGTCGGAAGATGCCATTATCAGCTCAAGCATCAGCAACACCAATTTCTTGCTGTATAGCAGTTTTGAAAAGTAAGATGATTCAATCAGAAGGCTTACAGGTCTTGTGTCCACAGATTTTAGAAAGGCGTAATGGGAGAGTCTTCTGTCAGCATGCATTGCAGCCTAATATATACGTATTATTATCACGTGTCTTACTCCTATCAATAGGAAGCAAGGGCTATAAGGAAGTACACCAATGTCCAGTTTTAAGTAGTTGTACCCATAGTTTGGAATCTGCTGTAGTTTATATCTCATGGCGCGACATGAAGGACTTGATAAAAAGGCCACCTCTCGCTCAGTCAAACCTTATGTCTACAAGCGCTTAACTTAATGAGCTTGATGAAAGAAGACTATACAGTGACCTCTTGGCCTCTGTAGCGATGAAAGCCTGGATCATATTACAATTGCACTCTGTATGCTGCAGTAAAAGATTCTTAAGATCCAGTACTTCCTGTTTCAAGTCATTACACCGGTCCCTCAGGACTGCATTCTCCTCTTGCAATCTCTCCCTATGAGCTTCCAATACCTCTGCTTCATGCTGCTTGCGTTCTCGATATTTGCGAGCAATGTTTCGATTCCTCTCGCGAATACGTAATGCTTTCTCTTGCATAAGATTTTGGTTCTGACCGCCGTTGCAAGAATAACCTTGCTGTGTGCTAGTTGTGGTCTTCTGTGAATGAGGACCTTTATGCTGTTGAATTTTTGACCTTGAGTCTGAATGATATTCCTGGCTAGACTGAGCCTGAGTTTGGGTGCCATATTCTGACTGTGTTGTTGCGGAGGAGCCCTGGCCGTGGACTAAGTTGACAGGAGCTTCTGTTTGCACATCCCCAGACTTATCTAGCCACTTCTGGCAGAACCAAGGATCGAGCTGAATAGTATCGTTTGGACCGTCAATAAGTGTGTTCGACGAGCCAAAGCCATGGAAGCCGAAATGAGTGTCGGGTGGTGATGGATAGGTAGAATGACCTGGGTGCTGATGCCACGTGCTTTCAACAAAGCCAGACGGATATGTATGCATGGTAGTCGGTACTTGACAAACTCTCTTAGTCTTCAACCAATTTAAACAGGGATGAATGCTCTACTTACTATGTTGTGTGCTTTTATTCAGTTTGTGTTTGTTGTATAAGAAGCTTGTAGACATGTAGATCAGGTATTCGCATGCTCTGCCAGTATCTGTGCAGCCACTAAAGCCAGCCCTTTTGTATCTCCTGCTCTAATCTTCCTCATCAGCAGTCATCTTTTCTCTTTACTCCTCTGAGATATCTAAGATGGAACGTAGCAGCAAATGCAAGGATCATATCAGGGGTTAGTGGTCTAGACCGCCGCCTTTCCCGACTCGTAGCTGAAACAGGATTCTGGATAACCTATTGGGCTTACGGGGAAGGGAGCATGTTTTACCATCATATGATGATGGCAGTAAGCCACAATTTTGCCTTTGACGATACGATTTCCGAAAATGGGTAGAGTCCGATGCATCAATGCTAGCGAAGCTGAGTTTCCGTTAGAAGGGCTGAAGTCAACCAGGTTCTCAGGATTCAGGCAGTGACTTAGGGGTATCCGTGGTGTCAGATGCGTAAGCAGCTACATGCTCGCAGGGGACTAGATTATTCGGCGAACAGAGCAATGCCCCATGGCGGGGTTTAGACTACTCTGCCACCCGGGACTTGAGAATCTAAATCTTACATGCCCAGTCATTCCATCAATTGCTTGGTGGAGATATGGTGCTCACATCATCGGTTTTGCACCTCCGTTGCGCAACACTGACTGATGATGGAAATTCAAGAGAGGTTACTAGAATTTAAAATTGATAGTCATGTAACAACTTCACGTCCTGCCGATCTCAGTGACCCTCGATGTGCCACGTTGACTGTTAGCGCCGGGAGTTTGGTGATACTTTATTTAAAGTCTTACGATATGCTTAAGTGGCTTGGCTCTATTGCTGCTTACCCCCGTTCTCTTGTTAAGACCTCGACAGGTCATCTATGGAGGTCCAATCACGGCCGTGATACCTGCACTCACAATCGACACAGTTTTTTATCACTGCAGAAGATGAAAAGGTCGCGACACTGTCTTTGTAATAGTGAAGGAATAATCATAAAGGATAATGGGAAACGCACCCAGAGCTACTCATGCCTTTTCTAAGCCAATGCACACATTCCCTAATATGCATGGTTATATGCTAAAAGGCAGAGCTCTTGAACCTGTCCTGTAAGATCATCTGCACCTCATCAGAGCTGGAATTTTGTGAATTCAATGACTCACCACTGCTCCGATCCCGAATCAAGAAAGTTACAACAGGAATCGGAGGATGTGGCGTGCTGTGCCGTCAAAAAGCAATGCCGAACATAACATCGCAGCCCCATAAAGGCCTCAAATGGGATTGGTTGTGAGCTTTAACATAGCTGGAGATGTCCTGCCAGGGATAGCAAGTGTGGCGGTCGGTGATTGAGGGCTGGGTGAGGGACGAGCACTTAACAGGTGCGAGACGGGTTACGACTTATAGGTGGCTAGAGTGAAAGCTATAGTACTGTTTAATTTAAAGAAAGCTAAATAAGGTTAATTATTTGCTTAGGCCAGATCTTTGGTTTTCAAAATTGACACTTGGTTTACGGCAATTTTTGATGAATCAGAGGGCATTCCCAGAGCTTCCCATCGTTCTGGGCTGACTGGCTCTTGAATTTCGCTCTTTAAGCTCGTAAACCCCGCTTCTGATGACGTGTCCCAGACCATGACCCACTCTAGACCTCAGCCCAACGAGCACATGGACTGGTCTAGACTCTTTCACAGCCCAGAATCGATTTGCTGACGCAGGGAGACGGAATTAGCCGCAAGCCCGGCTCCCCGACGCCATCATGTTGCTAAAATACGATGAGCATAGGATATTGGTTCTGTTGGGAGGGTCGCGAACGTACGATCGATCGATCGCCAAGTCCCGGAATCGGTCGACATGGCACGCGGTACGCCACTGTCTCGGTACAGGGCTGGGCTATTGAACTGGATATTAATTGCAGCGGGGCTTCAGTCACGGCATACCACGATAATAATATTCATTTAACAGCCAGGCAGTGCCTGTTGTCTTGCATGCTTGATCAATAACAAGCCATTTCATCTGGCAAAAGGTTATATAAATCGTTTGACCAAACCAACAATCAGCCCACCAACGACCAGCTGCAGTTCCAGATGGCTGCCCTGGAATTTGGTTGCACCTCCGACACCCTGCAGCAAAGCGCCGATGACCATCAGCCCCTAGTAGGTTATCCCTTACATCCTTGTCGTGCTCTCACACCGTTATCTACCCAGCACCGCTTCTACATTAGCTCTCCATCATGCCACCCATATTGATCAAGAGCATGAGCTATACTAACTCACCAATCAGATGCCTCTTCACCTAGCAACTGAGCAGAGTAAGTCGCCCCTCCTTCCAAGCTGACACTTTTGATGCTGACTGACGTGGTTCCGTCAACAGGCTCTGCTCAGAACCTCACTTGGGACGTGGATGAGTACTTCTCCAACACGTCCAGCTCACCGGAGCTTGTCGATTATATGCAAACTTGTTACCCTTTCAACTACCTGCCGAACTCTACAACAACCCTCAGTCACGACGCCGGCATGTTAGCCCCCACCAACAGAACCATTGAAGATTCCTCTGCGACAGCACAACAGAATACTTCACCAACGCAAACGATCCAGGTTCCACAGATGACCGAGATCCAACTCCGAGCAGCATCACGCAAGCCGAAAACCCGCCGATACAAGGTGACTTCAGACACGCCAGCACACGTCAGAGAATGTCATCACCTGGCCGAGAAGCAGTATCGAATTCGACTCAAGGCGCAGTTCGAAAGTCTTCTAGCAGTGCTGCCCGCGTCGAGAACAAACACCCTAGCTGATAGAGACAGCTCGCCGAGTTCAGGGCAGGTCTTGAGTAGGGGTCAAGTACTTGACCTCGCTCGAGAGCGTATCATCGAGTTGGAAGAAGAGATTCGAATTACGAGAAGCATCATGTCTAATGTATATCCCTTACTCTGAGACTGTAGTTCATTCGTATGAGGTATTGGAGACTTTACTATTGTGGCTATTATGCCATTCGAAAGTCCAATTACGGGATATTTGGAGCAAGGCTTCACTACTGGCAATTATTTTTGTCACTCAAGCCCAAAACCTTGCATAACTGCCTTTATGGCGCTTGCTGCCCTATGTATGGTACAATCAGGCCGAAGAGATAGAATCGGGGGGGATGTAATTAGTATACCTATATCAGCCCACGACTAGACGGCAACGGAGAACTTCAATAACCTGTTCCAGAGTTCTGTCTTATAGCCCCTTCACTAAACCTATTAAAATAGTTCCAAGTTCTCATAAATCTATCCCTTCTCATTTAGTTCTAGAACCCAGGGAAGTCGAACCTCTCCTCCGGCTTCTGGGCAATAGCACCCTCCTCTCGCTCCAATGACCCGAGCATGCTAATATGCAGAGTGTGAAGCAGCGGATCCGCCTTCAACAATGCTGTCTGGGCAATTGTATCCTCCAGATCCTGTTCAACATCATAATATCTGCCCCTAAGCGCATCCTTCGCAATACCGGTTGCGAGAGCTACACATGACATGCCAGCCAAGTGCGGCGAGCCAGTGAACCTTTTCATCCACTCCTCGAAGCGGGAGAAGACTTGAGGAAACTCTGCTAGTGCAGCGTCATGATGGCCATCTAGTGGCATTACATGTTGTGTCAGTATATGTTATAAGGATTGATAGGACTCAGTGCCCACTCACCTGCTATCTTCATGCCCGAACGCACCGCGCCTGGATGGATCGCGTATAGATTGATATCAGATGATGGAGCAACTTCATCCACTTCGGCCTGAAGGACGCTCGTCAACTTGACCAAAGCCGCCTTGCTGGTACAATAACTAATGTTGAATGGAAAGTCTACAGTGGCTGCCTTGGAAGCGATATTGATCACGCACCCTTGGCGTCTCTCAATAAATCCAGGCAGGACCATACGCATCAGGACCAGGGGTCCATTGAAGTTGATTGCCATGTCTCGGAAGAAAAGAGCAGGGTCTTGCTTATGGAACTGTACATACTGTTTAGCATTTCCCTTGTAAATACCATGGGTAGGACACTTACCACGCGGACACCAACAACTCCGGCACCATTAATGAGGGCATCAATGTTGCCTACGGTGAAGGTAGCCTGTCGATATTCGTTAATGAATATTTCATGGCGTATTGCTGAACATGGCTTACTTGTTTGACCAGATCCTCGCACTCTTTGGGGTTTCCGACATCGCAGCGCCAATAATGCACTTCATCAGCACCAAGATACAAAAGACGATGCTTGGTAGAATCTGGCAGCGAAGGCTGTATATCGGATAGGAAGAGACGGGCACCAGTAGTGGCGAAGCATTCAGCGGTGGCGCCGGCAATAGTACCAAGAGCACCTACTTAGCGTTAGGTAACAGAAACAAGGTCTCAAGCCAGAGAAGAGTTCTTTTCCGAGATGCGTACCGGTAATGAGAATAACCTTTCCTTTTAAAGAATTCCTGAATTTTGATGGATGGAGGAATGGGTAGATCTCATTGTGAATGCGGGGAGGCTGCTGGTCTGCCATGTTGAGAACAAATGTGGAGTTGAAGGCTTTGGAAGTAAACTACGATAGATGGGGGAGTCCTTTCAAAGAGCTGAGTAGTGTCTTTATAGTTGCCATAGAGTCTCGCTAGTGCTGATGACTTGAATTAGGTAACAGTGATGACAGGTAGTCCCGTGCCACCACAGACGCTTTCAGTTCCTGGGCACCCAACTCCCTAGATCCGATACCCTTCCGACCCGATGCTGCACCATCTTGACGAATTCGCTCTGGATCGGCATTTCGGGTGCACTCCAGGCCAACTTACAACGTGTACATATACTTGTGTCTTAATAGTACCTTGCTTATCTAGACGCCTCGGGTTTGCCTCGGCCTTGACATTGCCAACCAAGGTTACCTTCTCGATATCCTGCACATTAATCCTCCCTTCTTCTCAGAAATGCCGACGCTCAAAGTATCAACCGGTTCTTCCGGGTGGATCATTTTCAATTTGTAGTTTCTCAGTACCGTAGAAAGCACCTTTAAAATATTCATCATCGCCAAGTTCTTGCCTATGCACATGCGATGTCCAGTACTAAAAGGCGATAAACATCCCTGGAGCTCTTTACTATGGGGTCCAAGGAAGCGATCTGGGATGAATTGGTCGTGGTCTTGTCCCCAAACCGATGGGTTATGGTGAACGACGTGGTTCAAAGCAAAAACAGTGGTCTATCTATTCTTAGACCTGGATGAATCTACTGGGTTGTTCAATCTCACCTTCTGAGGTATTTGGCATCCCTGGAACTCGAGTCCACCAGGAGTCATGATCTTCCGGGGTAATGGCATAGTAAACACCGGGTTGATTCTGAAGTTTTCGTATATGCATGCCCATGTATATGGTAGGTCTTTCTCGAGGGCGTTGTAAGATATGACTCGACCTGTATTATTAGACAAGTTCGAATCTAATTCTTGGATAACCTTGTGCAAGGCCTTGGGGTTTTGCAGTAAATGGGAGAACAGGAGCGTCAGGGTGCCTGACGTGGTATGAGACCCGGCGACACTGTGATTGGTGAGAAGGAAGCTGGAGATACAGGCAATGTCATCTACATCATTGCAAAGGCCTCGGTATTTATGTCCAACTCGGTAAGCCTGGACCCAGTCTCAGGGTCAACGGCGAGCAACAAGCACGAAAGAAGGTCCTTGCGGCCGCTGGGACCAGCTTCAATCCTCTGGCGGACACACGCCGCAGTCAGATCTCGAAGTTGTGCACGAGCGTTAAACAGACGTCGCAGCCATGGAATTGGGATGAAAGGTAGGGCTTTCTTGATCCACAGGAGAGCTTCCGGTGTCATTCCCATCATGCAAGCAAGGTATATATGGCCGTTGATGGGTGGCAGCCGGGCTATGTCTCTTTCATCTTGAGAGTCAAAACTTCTGCTGAAGGCGAGCTCGCCTAGTACATCAAAGACATAAAAAGCAATCATGTCCTTGAGGTCAACACTTGTTTTGTGTCGGAGAAGTGATCGAGGTTATTCCTCAGTTTCAGGATATGGCGGTCGACGAAATGCTCCATCTCCTTAATGGACTTCAGGGAGAAGGCATGGGCCATTTGGCGACGCCTGATGGCGTGAATCTGATATTTAGACTTAATTAAACGCCCATTCATGGACAAGGGTTGACATACCTCTTCGTCTTGTGTTACAAACAAGTTGGGATTGAAAGTCGTGAATCCATCATAAAACCCCGTCATTTGTAGTTGCCTACCTGCCTTATAGATGGTATTGACAGCATCGGGATTGCGAAACGACAAATCATTTGTTCCGACCCGTACGACGTCGCCATACTGCTCATGCAGATGAACAAGCATATGCGGGAGACGCAAGTTCCAAAGATGGTAGGTCTTCCACAAGTTGGTGACCGAGGCGAGGGGAGGACCAGGGTACTTGGCCAGTGGGTGGAGGTATCGATAGTAAACAATGTATCCAAGTACCAAGGCGCCTACGACAGTCGACGTTTGGAGAAGCATGGGCAGGCTCAAGGCCCAGATGATGGACGATTCAAGCTCAAGTGACATTTTAGCAATAAAACGCATAATAAGGCGTGAAGGAAAGACTAGAGTATAGCGGAAGCTTTTATAGTTGCTTTACACGTCTACAAACTCGTCTGCTTACGCATCTATCCCGACTCATAGCCACATAAAACCATTCGGAAAGCGCAGGACACTACGGATGGCTCGGAAATAGTGCAACAAATTTCCCCGCACATTCAACTGCCGATGATTTAGATTCAGGACCCTGGGATCGGAAACGGCAGATGATGGATTAGTCCAAGCGCATTCGAGAATGGCGGTCGTATTCAATTTCCTTTGTTTCAGTACTTTTAGCTTTTATCCTGGTTGGTCTTAGCATGAAGGTAATAAAGACAATGTGGAGGTCTGTATTTACATAAATTACTTAGGAGGATGCCGGTCTCGACTTGTGTAACAGTCTTGACTTCAGCGGATCTTTCAAAGCATCCCTTCTTCCTTTCTGCTGCAGATGGTAGATTCCCCACGCCAGTAAAAACACAGGGATGAGTGCTAGGAGCTCACCCACAACTAGCCCCCTATTAGAAACAGAACAAAAACCGCGCAAAAGGTAGTTGCTTACTTAAATTCCATCCCAGCCAGTCAGCGGGTATTCTTAGTTCCCCGTCATCGTTATGCGGGAACCCATCAGAGTTCACTGCAAACAGACTCGTCAGGAATGAAAGGGGGGTCTATGTTGGTATTAGCGGCTGACAAACGGTGATACCAAGGCCAAAATACTTACAAAAATAACTGTTACGATAGTGAATGGAAGGATTATGTGGTTCATAAATCTAGCGGATTCAGCTTCTTTGAGGGACGCTTGTGCTTGCATAGCTTGAATGATAGTGCTGACCTGATGAAGTAAATGTCAGTAAGTGTTTCAGGTACGGCTTTCGACTTACATACCCCTTCAAGCGTTGTGTAAGCATCCTGATTAAGTCTCTTTACGCGCTGTATCAGATTCTCAAGCCCCAGGTCGCGAATAAAGTTTGATCTCAAGGTTTGGCGATCATCCTTGGTCAGGCTCGGCTTCCCTGGAAGCTTGGTCGGCCAAAGCATCTCAGCAACCTTCTTCACTACATCAAGTTGTGTCTCAAAGAGCCTTTGTAGGAGACGAAGTTCATCTCGAATGTCCTTTAGTTGCCATGTCGAGTGGGCAGCCTCCGAAATTGTTTTGTTAACCAAGTCGAGGTCCTTTACGGTGGTTTCGAAATACTTATAGTATCCTGCTTCTTTATCCATCTAAAAAATATTCAGCTTGGGTATTCTCAGAGTATTCATAGTCTTACCTCTTTACTAATCTCTCCTTCAAAGATGTCCAGCACATGATGCCCAAGTCCAGCCCATTTGAATTCATCAATGAACTTGACCGTTTCAGACACAATACGTTTAATCAGGTCTCCTGAACTCCGAACGGTGTATAGATTTCCCTGCTTGATTGTCTCGAATAGGTCGTCAGCCATTGTATGACAACTTCGAGTAGGTATAGTGGTGATGATCGTATCTTATTCAAATTAGCTGCATGCTAGAGAACAGACGCACAAGTGTTATCGATGCATAATGACATACTTTCATCGAGTTTCCAGAGCCATAGTTGGCGCACCATCAGCCAGCTTTTACGGAGGTCTTGCTGGATGGCTTTGTCCTTGGCTCTGTTGACCTTTTTGCCGTTTGCTCTTTCGTTGGTTCCAGCCTCTATCCTGACTTTCTTTTGGATTGTCTCGTTCTTGGCTGGGTTGACTCTTCTGTCGTTTTGTCCCCCCAGAGCTCTAAGCTCGAATCCCTCGAACGCTTGAGAGGTCGAGTCGTTCTCAGCTGCAGCTTCTTCAGCACCTCCTTTGACCTGTTCCTGAAACCATTTCTGTAGCCAGTTACGCGGTTTTCTTGGACTCTTGGTCCTGAAGTCTGCGGCCTTGACATCTTGATTTCCATCCTTCGATTGAGCTTCTGACTTGTCCTTCGACCACCTGTAGATCACCTGTTCTCCTATTGTCCTCAGATCATCGGCGCTACCGCCGCTTTGACCGAAACCGCTCGCTGTGTCATCAAGTGTCTGGGACCGTTGAACCCCGTGCATACCAGTAAAGGGAGAGTACCGGCGTTGAATAACTCGCTCCTGCTCGCTAATGTCGTCTTTTCCTTTCTCCATCTCACTCTCGAAGTCTAGGAAGGGCAGCTAAGGGAAAGTTATTTGGTCTGTTCTTGAATCCAAGTTTCCTGGATAGAATTTAACTTACAACTAGGCTTACCATGCTGCTGTCTTTAACAAAACACTCTGCATTGACCCATGGGGGAACCTCCTTTGTATCAGATGATTGCTGGTTACTCTTTTCAGGAGAGGTTGTCGTTTGGTCCCCTAAACCTTTGGCGCCTTCAGACCTTGACCCTATTGCAGGTACCTTCTGCGGAATATTCTGTGGATTCTTTCTCTCCTTGGTATCTGGCTTCTCCTTGATCTGCCGCGCAGTCAGATACTTATATGTATAAATTGTGTTCTTCAAGGGTATTTCTAACATAAGCGTGAGGTTTCCTTACTCGAGCATTGTTATCTTTTGTTTCTCGAACTCTAATATTGCTCTCGAAGAACCGCCAGGCATAAGGCTCAACAGTCGATAAATCCGAAGATCGAAAATTAGCCTTTATGAAGTCCTGCAAAGACAGTATTTGTATGATGAAACATGACTTTCAGGACAGAATAGCTTTACCTGGATCCAGGACATCTAGATATACTGAGTAAGCGCCGACACATTCTGCCCTTCTGTTAACTCACATTGTTTGAGTGAAAATTAATCCACTTCCAGGAATGCTGCTCATCAAGTTCTGTCTCTAGCGATAGCTTCACAACTGACTTTGTGAATTCCGACTCACAATCAGAAAGAAATGTCCGCTCTAGAGCGTGGCCTTCGCTAGCTTCTCCTTCCTTCTCATCATCGTCATCATCGCCAGATCTTTCTGCATCCGGTGACACTTCAGCAGCACCAGCTTCAGTTAGCATCTGGGAGTCTTCAGGCTGGCGGTACAAAACATGTGACACTTTAATGCCAGTTGGACTCCATGACAGACAAGTCTCCTTGTCAGCTTTTGGATCATAGTACGCCAACTGGTGCCTGAAGTAGACCGGAAAGTGCATGCAATCTTGCCGGGTGAATTTTGTGTTATCGGTATGTGCCAGGGGTAGATCACCAAGGGTCTTCTGTCCTTGGCTTTCAATCTGGAGGAAGGAAAGCTGCCGACTAAAGAAGTCCTCTCGGTCTTTGTTCAAAGGTTTCGAGGGATCCTGGCTACGAAACAATTGTCGGGGCGTCTCGTGTTCATTGTTCAGACAGTCTAGCTCCGCACCCCACTCAAGTAGCATTTTAATCGCAGATTCGTCTCTGTTCCTACAGGCGTCATGTAGTGGTGAGTCTCCTGTAAGCACGTTATTCTCTGCCATCCCGTAGAGCGCCTGAGACTGTAGGATGCCCAGCTTACGTACCATAGTTATCCTTTGTGTTTGCTTCTGCTTTTGCTTCGAGAAGGCTTTTTAGAAAAGCCGTAGATGCCTCACTGGGTCCACCTAGTATCAGGTTGTGAAGTGGTGTCCAGCCCGAATCACTAGTATGGTCGATTTCTGCCCCATAATCAAGCAGCTTTGTGAGGATTTTCGTCATGTTGTCGATGCCCTTGTCGCCAGAAGTTCCAGAGATCCCGACTTCGTCTGTAAGATAGTGTAATGGGGTATAGCCCAAACAGTCTCCGATATCGATATACTCCAAAGGCGCCATGGAGCTGTGCCTCAGAATATGAGACACGATGGTAAGGTTGCGTTCAGTTACTGCCTGGTGGAGGACTGTGCATTCTTTCCAAGTGAACTTCTTGCTCAGATCAATGTCAATTTGCGGGCTCTTCAGTAGATATTTCGCGTTTTCGCTGTGCCTTAGACATATGGCAACAAACAACAGTGAGAGTGGCCCTCCCCGTTGACGAACTGGGAGTCGATTGGCCTCATCTTCAGTCAGGTATCTGGAACCATTCGCAATCGATCTCAATTGTTCTTCTATATCGCCCGAAATATCGGGTTCGGGTTTCGTGTTCTTGTGGCGCATCGTCTGGATTGTCTTGTAAATGGATGACATCCAACTGGTGACTTTCGCCTCGGGTGGATCGTTGGCCTCGATATCAGCGCCAGGCGATGGTTGAGTAGATCCAGGAGAATGATCCAGAGAGTCTTGTTTTCGCTGTCTCAGAATGTCTTCGAAAGCTTCCTTGATTTTTCCATCTTCAGCATTGAGCACAGCTGACCAGATTTTGTCCTCGATTTCCAAGGTGCTGCGGCTCTTTTGAATCTGCAGCGATTGAGTCATAATTCTCGGTGCAGCCATTAGGTTGTTATCGGAAAAGTTTCAAGATGATTAAGAAGATGTAAAAGAGGGGAGCTGCTGATCTAGCTGTCAATCAATTGGGATCAGAAATAAAGAGATGAGAAGAGTAGCGATGATCGGTAGCAGTGAGATCAATTCACACACACAGGAACTGAAACCTTGTGACTGGCAACCATGGCAGCCTGATTTTCATTTGCAACGTAACATAGCATTTTCTGACCGGCTGTTCAGTGACCTCTTGGCATACAGCCAGGAGGGTGCGTGGCCTCGTTGCGTTGTTGGCTGTATGCAAGTTTTTACCATGCTGTCACATTCTAGCACAGGGTTTACGCAGGCTTATGGCTCCTCCACCAGCAACAGCCAGCCTCTAATTGGTGGCCTACCAGTGACTGTGCATCAATATTTGACAATAATTGACCTCAGCTGAACCTTTCTGCATATACCGCTCCACTCTCGTCCCTGATATCTGACAATATAGGCCGATCCTACGTCAGCGGTTAGAATTACATTAAAACTAGCAGTGACTGATTGAGAGAGAGGGCTTCAGATACACCAACGAGATGTAGTAAGCCTACACATTGAGTTGCCATACTCGCTATCTAGAGCTGGAAACAGACTTAATAGGATATAAATACATTACGTACAGCCTCTTCGTTACGGTCCTGCCCATATCAAGGCCTGATTACCCCTTCAACTTATACTAGGACTATACTGATGGATTTGGTGACGGTGCATCCGAGTCATCTCCGGGTGCAGTGGAGGCAGACGTCGGCGTTTGTACCCATGATGATTGATCCAGGCCGTCATCTCGCAAAATCCAGTAGAGCAGGGGAGAAGCTGTACCTGGGACCCAAGTCCAATCTGCCACTTTGTCAGGTGGACCATTTGCCAGCATGAGAACAAAGCCCGGAGCAGGGTTATTTCCCATGTCCTTAGCACTGACAGGTAGGATATTGAATAGTGCTTGAGTAAAGGTGCCACCCTCGGCCCAGTACTGGGGATCCAAGGTCGTGGTGAGCCCTACAGAGTTCAAGCCACCCTCGTCGAACTTGTAGATGAAAACACCCGCACCGTCGACACGTGAAATGAGCGTTGCAAGCCCGTTCATTGGATGGGTCGCCTCGTCGAAACGGAACTCAACAGCTGGGTAGATGCCTTCGTCGTCGTTGCAGTCTAATGGGGAGAGCTGGTACATGAAGTTTTGGCTGTATCCATTGACACCGTAGTTTTGGTCATTCTCAGCGTTGATACCATCTCCTGTCCAACCAACGTAGTTCTTAACATGCTGGCCTGGCAGCCACATTCTGAACCATTGATTGAGGTTTGTGCCGACGTCCGTGTAGTTTGGCTTGAACTTCTTGACGAAGGAGGGGAATTGGTCATAGGCCACGCCTAGGGCGGCGGTTGCGTTGGCCGTAAATTGGCTCGTGTACTGGTCAGCTTCTCCCTGGAGATCACTGGCCGACATAGTAGGGGCTGCGAGTACTGTTTGATTCAAGTTAGACGGCCCCTGCTTCGCAATAACAGGTTACTAACCTCGTAGTGCAATGATCTGGCACATCAAAGCATAGCCAGCCATGCTAATACCCCATGAGACGATACTGTTATAGTCATCAAGATAGTTCTTGAGAGTGAACGTGTACTGGCCATTGACAGGAGTGTACATCTTCTTGTAGCTAGCGTCATGCCATGACTTGAGCAAAGGAGACGTACCCGGACCAAGACCTTGCCCGTTGAGAACATTGAAAATATTCGTGATGTAGGTTGGTGCATTTTCATTGAACTCATTGATCAAGGTGTTGATCTCGCTGGTATTTTTGAACTTGTTTGCAGTTGCATACCGTGTCTGCCAGGTTTCGATGCTAGTAAAACTGCCTCCAATCATAGCAATGTTGGTCGACTGCTGTTGCTCGTCTTGGAGAGAATTAAGCGTTTGTTGGATGTTTCCCAATGCGGTCATAATTTGAGCCTGACGCGCATCGGCTTCCTGCTCTGCCGCGGCCTCCTTGAGGTAGTCATTGGCGAAATCCACAATCTTCTCAGCAACCTCCATTGTTTAATCGTTGCTAGATGGGTTTTGCGAGATAATGATGATTGAGAGAGGGGTAGGGAATTTAAGAGGCATGCTAGCTAGAATAAACCGACGCTTTATATACGTCTTTGAGATGAGCAATTATTTCTTAAGAAGCTGCAGCTATCTTGACACGTGGATTAGACTGATGTTCCAGACTCACAGGTTTTGGACACTAAAACCTAACTATTGGACACGGCTTATCTTCTCGGATTGCAGCCTACCACAGCTTGCTTCCAAGCGCTATTATGGCCCTAAGTGGGGAACCACTTTTGACTAATGCTTTACTTAGGCCAGTTTCCTACCGCCGTGCATGTTCAGCTGAGTTATGATAAACTACCGAATCTTCTAAACTCGTCCTATTCAATAGTTTAAATCCTAAGGCCAATGACAATGGTAAGTCACAAAGCTAAGTCCCTCATCTAAGACATCTGGGATACAGATAGGGAGATCTAGAACGGTCTCCGCCACTCTAAACGGAATATCAACCGAGTTGTTTATCCAGCGTCTGGCATAATCTCCCCAGGTGGTGCAAGCGAGAGCGCCATGACGCCCAATAGAAATCAGTCCCCATTCATGCCTTTAGCTTGAAGTATCGTGCAAAAAACATTGAGTTAGCAGCGAGAATAACAGGTACCACGCTGACCATCTCTCCCAAACCAGCATACCTTGGCGGAATTCTGAACTCAACCCAAGCACCACTAGCCATTGTGATGGCGAGGATGTTGTAGACAGCAGACCAGACAAAGTTGAAGTACATGCGTTGAAACGAGACTTTGCTGATATCAAGAAGAAAAGGAATGCCTTCAAGACCGTTCAGAAGCACGACATCTGCTGCACCCTGGGTAACGTCGCTGCTTGTCAAACCACCTCCCATTTGAGCGCCAACGTTGGCCTGAGCTACGGCAATAGCATCGTTTGTGCCATCACCACAAAAGAGAACTCGCTTGCCCTGTTCCATCAAAGAAGCGACGTAGTCTCTCTTCTCGGGTGGAGTACGCTCGCCAACGACGTTCTCGGTAGGGATACCGACAGATGCCGCGACAGCTTGAACAGCCTTAATCTGATCTCCAGAAACAAGATGAACATTGATGTCGCGAGACTTGAGCTCAGAAATAACTCGCACTGCTTCAGCGCGGATCTGAGCCGAGAGGCCGAAGACGATAAGAGGGATGGAATCGCGAGTTACG
Organism: Fusarium subglutinans; assembly: GCF_013396075.1. NCBI lineage: Eukaryota > Fungi > Ascomycota > Sordariomycetes > Hypocreales > Nectriaceae > Fusarium > Fusarium subglutinans. Next base: position 23,527 of record NW_023502260.1, read on the forward strand.
ACGAGAGTAGTGAGGCCACCATGCTGAAGGCGCGACACGTGGTTCATCTTATCGGCCCCAGTCCATCGAGCATTTCCAGCTCTCAGAGTTGATTCTAGGTAATCTGCTTCAACTCCAGCGCCTGGAACGACTTGAACATTGACCACTTCGGGCATGGCCTTGATGGACTGTCCTTGTAGATGTTTCTCAACGGCAGCCGAGACGGGATGTTTGCCACCAGAAACAAGAGCCTTGGTCAAAGAGATGTTATCTGCCATATCTCCGTTCAAGTTGACCTGCTCAGTCACAGCAAGCTCAGCCTCGGTGATTGTACCAGTCTTGTCAAAAACAACATCAGTAGTCTTGCGTGCTCCCTCAGTGGTATCAGCAGATTTGATGATGACACCACCTCGAGCTGCGATACCGCCAGCGACGACGAGAACCATGGGAACTGCAAGGCCAAGAGCGCAGGGGCATGCGACTGCAAGAGTAGCTACTGCGTAGGTGATGGCATTACCAACACTCTTTCCAGCATCGTAGTTGAGAACCTCTATACCGCAGGCGATCCAGATGACAAGGACAAGAATAGCCACAGTGGCCATTGCTGGAACGAACCAGCCAGCGACTTTGTTAGCGAGGTCTTGGATCTCAGGTCTCGACTTGGCAGCCTCTTCCACAAGCTGAGCAATGTCGGTGACCGTGTTCTTCCCAGGCAGGCGCGTCAACTGGACAGTGACGGTACCATCTCCATTAACAGTGCCCGCAATCAAGTCACTGCCCTTCTGCTTAACAATAGGAAGTGTCTCCCCTGTAAGCATAGACTCATCAACCTCAGTCTTGCCAGATAGCACAACACCATCAGTAGGAACTCTCGAGTGAGGCAGAACCTTGAAGAAATCACCATACTGAAGAAGACGAGCGTCGATCTCACGATCACCTTCCTTCTGTACCAGCACAGCGATGTTATTCTGCTTGGAGCGAAGAGATACAGCTGAAACAGCTTGGACGCGAGCGAAGGCCGCGATGAGGCGACCGACGAGAATGAGCGTGATGAGCATGGTGCTGGTCTCGAAGAATTGACCCTCGTCAAGAGGTTTACCCGCCATTTCGAAGCTAAACGCAACGACAGAGTAGACGTAGGCAGCGGTGATGCTGATGACGACGAGCATGTCCATCTCGACAGTTCGACTGTACCAAACAGCCGAAATAGCAGGGCGGTAGAACTCGGGGATGGCGATGCATTGAACCAGTGTGCCGAGGATCAGCGAGACAATCCCCTCCGTCTTCTTGTCGACTAGGTTCTCGCTCCATGAGACTACTGCGACGGGGATGGTGAGTGCTGCGGCGAGCAGAGTCTTTGTGAGTTGGTCCCAGAGGCGACGGCGACTGTTTTCGAGTTGGGGATCTCCACGGGGTTCAGCCAGGCCATTACACTTGTCTTTAATCGACTCCAACAGGTCTCGGGCTCCAACGGTAGTCGGTTCATACGAGAGGCGGACTGTCCTCTTGTCAAGCGACTGCACATCCGCCACGCCCAAAGGTGGATGGTCGACAAGCTCCTTACTCTGTGCAGCCGTAACCAGAACATCAAGGTAGTAATCCCCGCCGATGATCTTGCTAAGCATGAAGCCACTTGCCCCAGATACAAAGCTGAGAACTTCTTCAGCATTAGTGATGCATGTATCAACGTCGAACTCTCCCTTGCCCATGACAAAGTTGACTTGAGCATTGGAAACACCAGTCATACTACCAAAGATACGCAGCAACTTGTCTGCGCAAGAGGTGCAATCCATACCACTAACAAGAAACCCAACTGTCTCAAGATTCGCAGCGTTCTCAACGTCAACCTGCTTACTCCCTGTTCCAGAGGGGTTGAAAGCGGGGATAACAGGGGCAGCCTTCTTCTTTCCATGTTTGTTTCGATGCTTCTTGTCTGGGGTCGCTCGGGTGCTCATGCAGCATGTTTCAAGGGACGTCATTCCCTGCTCGATGGCGCTTCGGCAGATGCAGCGGATTTGTTCGAGATAGCTGCTGTATTGGTTGAATGCAGCTTCGAGATGGGTACCGCAGGCTGTGTCGGCTTTGTGAAGCCCATTGTCGTGTTCGTGGGGCTGGTCCTGTGAGCCTGTACCTGTTAGTTGGGTAGTCATGGTGTGCTATAGTGGTAAGGTACCTTCGTGGTCTGGATCGTCGTCACAAGCTTTCTTGCACTCGATGGCGGCAATGGCATAGATACATTTCTCTACGGTAAACACGAGTGTTAGAGAGGGGTCAAGGTTGTTTCGGTCAGGGTGAAGGGGACTTACCACTGCAGTGTTCCTCGCTGCCACAGCAAGTTGAGGCCTGGGAGGTAATACTAGAAGCATCGGAGTGACCGTCGCAGCATCCTCCATGTCCATGTTCGGGGCCGTGTTCATCAGTGTTGGCATGCGCATGCCCGTGGTGACTGTCATGGGGTTTATCGTGCTCAACCGTAGCAGAGTCGCTTCCATGATCAGTATGCTGATGGCCATGGTCCTCCACGCCAGCACTAACACGCTCAGCCTTAGACCCGCAACAAGATGCACCCATGGTTTCTTAAAAAGTATGATTTTCGTGAGGGAGTAGTAAGGTATAATACGAGGTGTGACTTTAGAGAAACTCAAACTGGAAAGAATTTCATTTTAGTTAAATACTCAAAACATCGTGAGTCGCAACTCATGCTGAACCTGTTTCTTCGTGTTCCGCGGCCAGCTCCACCGCCGCTCAAAGTCTCCGCGCTCCGTTTCCGCGCCGCGATTCTCCTCACTAAACCGTTTTAGACTGTGAAACAGGAGGCGCGGGGACTTTTCCAATCAGTCATTTTGTGCAACTTATTAAGGATAACCTCACGATAACATTTACGTCATTGGCAGAGGAGGGAATTAATGAGGGAGACAAGCATTGGGTATATTGCTAAAAACTTGTCGGATATTCATAAGTCATAATCGTAAACGCAATCGTATCATCACACAGAGATGATTCGTTGCGCCTCTGCTATTGCGGCCTTGACTTGATCGACTGTCCTGAAGCATGCACAAGCAGTCGTCATGTCAACTTCCTTCGGACACACCTCGGTTGGATGTTTCGTCGTCGGCAGTGACTCAGTATTTGAACAGCTCGTCCCCGTCTCGCAGTTCTCGTGACCTTCGGTATGGAGCTGGCTCTGTCTCGTCGCCAATCCTTCACCCAATTTCACAAGACAATCCAACTCTCCTTTCAGACTCGCTTGTAGAAAGGCAATGTAGCTCGGCCCCTCGAGAGAAAGCTCTACAACATCCCGAGCATCTGGTTGTTGTCCGACGACAAGGCGGATCGGTGTACCAGATACCGATGACTCGGTCCGTTGCTTTTGTACGTAGAAAAAGTCGCCGTATGAGGAGCCGATGCTGGATAGTAGAGAGCCCAGGAGATAGACGTTTCGTGATGTGCGCGGGCTCTTGATGGATTGGAAGCAGACTGTACACTCAAGGATCGTTCTTGCTGACGCGAGAGACTGCTTCAAAACTTTGAGGGTCTGGAAAGTCTCGAGTGAGCGCTCGATATCTGAGAAATGCTGGTTGACCAGCTCGATGCAAGAGCATTTCTGAGAAGAGGTCCCTGGAGTCGTTAGATTCTCAGGGTTTTGAGACGTCGGTGTGACATCCATGGGCTTCTCGGCGGTCCCTGGGTACATGCCGTTCTGGTCCTGCTGCATCGCCGCCCCATCAAACAAATCAGACGGCAAGTCTTCCTGTCTTTGAGCATTATCCTGCTCGGTCGAAAAGCCCATATCAAAAGACGGCAGCGGCGTCCCCAGATCATCAAGAAACTGATCCATAATCCCAGCAAAGTTCCCCGTATCCATAACCTCGGGCGACGCAGCCGTCCCCGCCAGGCCATTCGCTCTATACCCCAGCGGCTGTCCCCTCCTGGGCCTCCCTATAGTCCTCATAGGAGAGTACTCGCACGTCAAAGCAAAGTGAGAACATCGTTCGCATAAAGGAGTGTGGCGAGAACATCGGACTTTTCGCTTGCCTATGCGTCATTCATTCATCAGCTGATGATGGAGTACAAAGAGGGGAAAGAGAAAGAGACTGACGGCAGGGATCGCAGGCGCGGTGCTGGCTCTTGTCACTTATACTTTGAGGGTTCATGCCTACTAGACTAGGTAGGAGCAGATCATATATAGTAGCGTGTCGTGTTTGCGTTGCTGGTTGGTTTTTTTGGCGACAGGTGCGGCCATCAAGGTTCTCTGCCGAGGTCTTTTGCCAAGGGGAAAAGCATGGGAATGAATCCACGCCGCGGGGCGGAGCGGACACTTTTGGTGGATGTGATTGGTGGTAGCCCCACTTCCTTCCATAACTTGGTTACCCTGTAATCCTGCTCCCTATTTAACGTCAAACTCCAATTAGGGATACAAAGTAGTTCAACTTTTGGCTATGCTATGTAATTCTTATCTTACTACAGTTTGAATAAAGTAATTGACTTATAGACTATTCCCAGGCTGAACTTGTGGTAAAATGTCAGCCTTAACAAGGTCGTTAACAAGATCAAGCAGCATTCCATCACATCCCTCGGCTGCCATGATCCTGACAGAGACCGGCAGATACTCCGCATGCTTGGTGATACTGCTATCATACTTGACTTGACCAATTGGAATAGAAAAGTCCGGATTCCCTACCATTGGTGAGATGAAGCCTGCATTCAGGCCTAGCAGAACACCAGTCAAACCACCAGATCCCATAGCGCTACCGTAATCACTTCTATATTCCGGTGTAGCATCCTTGAAAGCATAGAGCATAAGGCTTTCTGAACATGCTTCACCGTTCTTTGGGAGCATGACCTCACCCCACCAAGTCTTGAAAATGGTCTTGTTTGCGACTGCTTCGTCGAGTAGCTCAGGCAGAGTGTCGGACCAGCTCCAACTACCATTCGTGGAGGGATTGACAAACGGCACACGTCCATCGAACGCAGCTGCATAGTCCTTAAAGAATGGATCTCGAACAAGGCGCGTTTGCTGTTTGGCTGAAATCACTGCCCATGCCGAACCGATAAACTCCTGCAAGTCGCTCGGCGTACCTGCTGGGTGACTGTGAGACCACTCTTCCGTGAAATTAGAGGCTGAGAGGTCGGCGGAGAGAAGCTTGACTAGACTGTCAACGAATTGGACGACAATGCGGTCCGAGTCTGAAAGGTCAGCATCTTTGGCTAAGGGAAGGTCGTACGTAAGGACTCGTTTCGGATACCGAGTATAGCCCGTTGTAAGATTCGAGTACATGACCCTGCAAGCAGTCGCCCAAGTCTCTGTATCGCGAGCCAAGAACCCAGCTGTATCAAACTCAGGTCCCAACGGTATAACTCGCGATAAGTCCACGAGACCATGCGTGGGGCGGTTTCCGAAAATTCCGTTATCCTCGGCTGGTATCCGAATAGACCCTCCCGTATCTGACCCCAAAGCCAGATCCAACCAATGGTAGGAAGCCATACCCGCCCCCGCTCCAGATGAGGAGGATCCAACCTCTTGATACCCGTCGCCTCTGGGATTGAATGGCGCCTGATAGTCGATGGCATCTCTGGCGCTTTCAGGTGCAGCAAATTGCGTTGTTTTCATTTTGCCAACCAAGATTGCTCCGGCATCTACCAGATGCTGTACTGCAGGTGCAGTGCCATTGGCTTCGGGGTAGAGGTCATAGTAGGCGCGGCTTCCAGCTCCAGTCTTGAGGCCATGAACGTCATAAATATCTTTAACGCCGATGCGAACACCGGCGAGCGGGTATTCTTCACTTGGAGTGTAGTAAAGTCTTGAGGGAACGCCAATTGTTATTGATGATGAGCCAGGAAGTGCAGCGGGGAGTGGAGCGAAAGATCCGCTCGAGAGGGGTATGATGCCCTGGGTGAAGGCGCCTTGAGTATCGAGATAAAGGCGGTATGGAGTATGTAGAGAACCTGTTGAGGGGTTCAAGATGTAAGGACCGGTGGGAGCGTTAAAAGAGTAGTCGATTTCTTGCCACGACAACGACGACGTGTTGCCTTGATATTGGTAGTTCGATAGACCGGGAACATCATTCGAGTCCTTCTTTACGTAGATTGCTACAGGTGTGAGTGCATACTTCCAATTCTAAGTGAATAATAACGTACCTTGTAAGAACCCTTTATTAAAAACATCATCCTCAGCAAGCCAGGCGTTGACAGTGTGGTTGAGAGTAGACTCATCAAATCGGTTATCCGTTGCCTCAAATATCGTCACCGGGACAAAGTCGGCATGTCCATGGGGGCGGAGACCAGAAGATAACGGGAGGACTGCCACCGGCTCAGGGTGGACAAAGTAATAGACTCCATTGACAGTCACCGTCGCGCCAAGGTTGATAAGGCTGGTACGCACAACCCCATAGAGAGTCGCGAGTATGAGAAGTAATGCCGCATGCATAGCTGTTAGTGTTGAAGATATATACCTCAATCACGTTGGGGCATGTAGTTGGAAACGTCTGAATGTCTGATAACGAGGACGGTCGAGGTAGGGCGCGCTTTACTTTCGATATATTTGATTGGCAGCCCAAGCTCCACTTTTGTAGTTTCACAATCAACAGAATATCTCAGCTGGCACTATACTATCCCAAATATGCGCTAGCTTAGTTTTTGGATTGTAACAAAAGTAGCATCCGCATTGTCAATTCTCCAGGAAGTTCAGGACTCATAGAGAAATGCTAGTTAAGCTATCTAATCGGTGATTGCGGCTAGATAAGATATCTCATGGCGCAGATCTGAATCCTTCATAATCACTAACCCCAAAGGGGCGTAACGCGGCGGGGTTAGTAGCTGATGAGCCGCTGAATAAGCAGTCAGCATTACGAAGTGAAGTCGAGTATTTAAACATGAGTCCGGACTGAGCAAATCGTTTTATTAGAAATCGTATAGTTACTATTACTCTTTACTCTCTCTATCATCGCTCTTGTCCATCAATATGTCATCAGAACGTCGCTGGGATCAACGCCGCTTTCGGCTCGAGGAGTCGACAACCCTCAACGATGGCAAGCGCACCATCTTTATTGAAACAATGACTCCAGGGACCACTGTGCCGCCTCACTTCCATACACGTTTCTCAGAGACATTCGATCTCATCGAAGGGTCTATTTCTGTCTATAAAAGCAGTGATCCCAACATGGAAGCTTTGGAAGCTTCTGCCCAGCCGCTAGAAGTGGGCAAGCCTCAGACTGTCACACCAAACCTCTTTCACAAGTACCTCGTCAATGGCGACGGAGGAGCTGTATTGCGAGTTATCCTTGAACCAGGCGATGCCGATTTTGAGAGGCTGTTGAAGATCATGAACGGGCTGGATGCAGACGGCAAGCTCGCGGCGATGGGAGATAGCTTGGTGCTCATGGCCGTTGTCATGGAGCTCAGCGACGCTCACCTTATTGGCCCCGCGAAGGGTATGTTGGATGGCGTCAGAAGGGACCACAAGGACGAAATTGAGAAGCTTAGGGCGGAGTTGTTGAATGCTTACGATACTGAAGAAGCGCTGATGGGACTGCTAGGACGATCTTAACAACGTACGTAGGCATTGAGATTAGGTCAATTATTATTATCCAATTAGTAACATTGTAACAAACTGAGTAACTATTATCAGGCGATGGCCATCAGCATAGGAGTTATCTTAGTATCAATTCAGGTGTCTGTACGGAGTAGATAGCATGCAAGCACCCTGCACAAGTGACCAACTAGTACACGCGGTCTGCAATAGCAAACGGACTCTCTATCCCAAATCAAGCTAGATGTATCCAACATCGGCCCATCGGCTTTTTCCAGCCAGCCACAAGAGCCATTAAACTAACTGTTAGAATACCAATTTCTTTTGATTACGCAAGCCCGATCCATGAATTTGAAGGTTAAGCCTTGGGCTTCCCACAAACAAGCGAATAGCATTGCATTCCTAGCCGGACTATTGCTTGACCTCTATAACTAGTGGTAACTAGCTGTTTACTATTGCTTCTAGCCAGCTCGGTCGGTCTAGACTACAGCAAGGGTATGTGACCCTTATCAGCATAACATGTTATATGTCCGGATTTCGGAAGCCAGCCAGAACTGGGAGTATAAATTAAGGTCTCCAATCCTCAGTATCATTATTAGGCTCTCCACTCTACAAACACACTTACTGTATTAAACAAAAGTTCGAATACCTGACCACCATGGCAAACAATACTCTCTGTGTGGGAGAAACGCTTACAGCTGGAAGCTTTCTCATTTCAACCAACAACCGGTTCAAGCTCCAGGTTCAAAAAGATGGGAACCTTGTGCTATACCGACTTTCGACAGGCTTCAACGGCCAGGAGGTAATGGCGGCTCAATGGGCGTCACACACGTGGCGCGAAACGCACCCAAACGCCACTGAGCTAATCATGCAAGAAGATGGCGACCTGGTTCTTTTCCAGAGTCGGCCTGGAAGAGAAGTTGCCTGGTCCACAAAAACGGGTGGCCGGGATTCTCGTGACGCATATGTGATGCTCAACGACAACGGCGATTGGGGCGTGTATTCATCAAAACAACAGGGGAAAATGTTCTTCAGGGCTGATTCAGCTGAGGTCATTTCTACAGCCGGCGTCCTCCAGCAAAATTCTAGTCCAAGCCCAAACCTTCTTGCTGGCATTGACGTTGGCAAGTTGATTATCTCGGGGATAGTTCAGGGACTTTCGATGGTCGAAGGGGGAGGGCTTATCACTGGGATCGCGGGCTTGATCTGGCCCGACTTGTTCGATGAGACATCAGCTGCGATGCGCGCTCTCGAGGAAGGATTGAAGGACTTCGCTCGGGATCTGATAGATCAAAAAAGCATCGAAACTCTCAGGAAAAAGACAAGGGGTCTTGTGGATGCATACAGACAGTACGACGCTCTGTCACCCGGGGAGGACAAGGCGGAGTGGCTGAACGCCCTTCTGGTCTGGTTTACCACAAACAGGGAATTCTATTGCGACACGGATTCTCCTGCAAAAACGCTCCCATATTTTGTCACAATGGCTACAATGCATTTGGCTGTCTTGAGAGATCGATCTTATCGATATACGGAGATAACAAAGCGCGAACCCAACCAACACGATCTCGTGGGGTTCAGGGCTGCCCTGGAAAAGTCCATTGCCGAATATTCACAGATGGCATCTATTATACGACAGGACTGCATGAAATGGCGTCGCAATCAGGTACAGGACGGCGAGGAATGGACATTGGTCAAGTCATTCGGAGACTCAGCCACCACAACCGTTCACGACCCTTTACGTTCAATCACTGCCAGTTTCAAATACTTTCGAGGCGTTGGTCAGCTCATAGATGAACGGGGTGACCAACAAAAACTCTCTCGTAACCTGATCCGTTGGGTTACAGTCGAGTACCAAAGACAACTTGACGACGTTTTAGCACCTATATACCATTGGGATAATTTCCGGTACAGCACTCCCGAAGAATGCAAGCCAGTGAAAATAAATGTCTCGATTCTTGGAGGACCCTGGGGTGATGGCTCTTCAATGAACATGGAGTGTTGGGATGATGTAGAACAATACACCAAGTTCGGCCGCATCACTCGTATCGACCTCTATTCTGGAAACGATGTTGAGGGCCTTGAGGTATGGTATGGTGGTCATAGTAGCGGACTGCGAGGTTCCGCTAGCGGTACTCGACACGTTCTTGAAATTGCACCCAACGAATCTGTCGTCTACTTTTCAGGGACTGCTCATACATATGTTCAAGGCTTGTAGTTCTTTGTCAAATCGGACAAGAATATCGGCGGAGGTGTAAACAGCGAGAATGGCGGCAGTCCATCAGATAAGGATACCTTTCGCATGGGGCATCGGGACGAAGGTGGACATCCAGATGGGACGGGGTGTCGGCTGGACTATCTGTATGGAGTACATAACCACAGGGGTGGAACTAAGACGGGAGCAATTGAACAGATCGGAGCAGTATTTCATTATACTGAGAAATACAACTTTAAAGTCTAGTTAGCAAATTATACTAAAGAGATAGAAGACCACTTGGCTTTCGAAAAGTAAGGTAAGTCTGCACACTTAACAGAATCGACCATTATCTGTTCTTTCTCCTCTTGAACCTTCCCTTCGAAGTTCTCATCGAACTGCCCGTCTTCACTTGCGCCAGTGCCATTCTGCTCTTTATCATTCACTCCGTCTTGTTCCAGTTGACTTGTAGAATTTCTGGGAAAGTTGATCATCGAGGAAGCATGCCGTACAGCATATTCGTGCATGTTTGTGTCAAAGCTCCGTTCCAGCGCGGTGATATCCTTGGCGCTGTTATCAACCATTTCACCGATTCTTTGTTGTACGATGGTGTTGCTGATCAAGGGGCCAAGTTGAGAAGGCAAGGTCATATCTTCTTGCCACCTCCCAACTCTGATAAAGTGGCGTTCGTCGTCTGTAACTGTCTCTTCTACAATGATTCCATGGCCCTCTTTGTCGTCAGGGCCGAACTTAATAGCTTCTTGATACTTATCCTTACGTAGGAATAGCGGGATAAAGAAGTAGCGAGAATGTTCGTTCAATGGTTTGCTGAATGACAAGATAAATACAGCATGGTCATCTTCTTTCTCTCCGCATGGTATCAGGTTCAGGCAATCTAGGCCTGCTGAATTGAACTCAATGTTCTGAGTCATCCTGAAGGATGGTGGTAACATGTGCATAGCCGTAATTCCGGTCAGTTCCACGGGAATGAGGAGACATCTGACCTGGAGAATGGCCTGATGAAAGGAAACATAAGGGTCAGTATCTGGTGGTGTAACGGTCGTTTGGCTAAGTAGAGCCAGGCAGTCAAATCTGTCCGATTTGAAGGAATTCGGTTCTGTCAGGGAAATTCTCGGGCCCTCGCCATTGCCTACCAATAGGCCAGGGATAATTGATCCAGAAAAGCTTAGCCAGGACCATGAAGGCAGTCTCATGCTCTGCGTGTCCATTGTGGTAGGCTTCACTCGAGCCGGTTGTTCCCTTACTCTGTCCGGCACCCAGAGGAGGTCTTGCATCCATGTCTCAAGCCATATGCCAGCAAGATAAGTATCACCAGTCGACTTCGCTACAGCCCTCGCAATCCCAGAAAAGGCAACAAGCCTATCTTCCTCGAATGTCAGATGGCAAGCGGTATACTGCTCAACAAGTAAGTTCCAATACTCGCCGTTATCACTGCATGTAAGACTACCAAGGCCTTCGCGGCGTGAGATGTGCGGAACACCAGAAGGGGAGGTCTCGTTTGCGATGAGCGGGCCCGAAGAGTCGCCGTCACACTCCCAGTACAGCTCCTCGTTTCCGAGGCAGAGAATACGTCGTGACAGGCATCTCTCTTGCAGAACCCATGCCCTTTTGTTGATGGGCGCATTATTCACATCGAAATTGTAGCTTCCAGTGTTTTCTATTCTCACAAATGCGTATTTCTTGGCATTGGACACTGAATCTTGGCTTGCCACAGGTGCTCCTGGATAAACAAGGTTCTTAAGATAAGTGAACAAGGAATCTTGGCCCGTCTCTGTTAATGCAGAGCGCTTGTAGGATTGCGGCCGAGGTCGGGCTATAGTACTTGGCCGGCAGTGACGAAAGACAGTAGAGTCTGAGAACTCCCACAGTATCATCAAAGTCAGGAAAGCATAGCGATAGACATCGAGCATGATGGGAGCTTCATGGCGGAAATCGGCACCATTGTCATCCTGTATAATGCAAAGGGAGTCAATCCATATATATCGGATTGGCATCGCGCGACATATATCAAGCATGTCCCTATAGTTCTGTGGCAAGATGCTATCTGGCTGAGAGTCGCAGTACGCGTCGTAGTTCTTTTGCAAGAGCGTCGGGGTGTTCTCAGTCCATCGGTGCGAGAGCGCAACGTAAGGAAATCGTTCTTGCTGAGTCTCAATTATGCGCCAAGTTGTCGAATCGCCTGTGCCAAGATCAAGTAATCGTGTGGGCATCTTTGCATCTGAAGGTGGTGTCGCTCGAGCCAGGCATGATGGGTGATTTTTGTCACAGACACTAATCCACCGATTCGCTACCTCGGCGGCCGATTGAGCAGTATGTTGGGCTTGAATGGGATTCTTTCTTTCTATATCTATGCTAATTTAGTCGACTCCCCACCGGCTATACTAATAGTGACTTTATCACTCACCCTCAAAGGTTTTTCTTGATGTCTTTGTGATATTCAGCCGAATCCTCGTCGCCTTCAATCCAGTGCCCTCAAGACGGACCCAAAGGTTGAAGAAGTCATCCCCGATATCGAAATGAGCGTACGTGATCGTTGCTTGGAAGTCAGCGACTCTCTCATCGCTTGGTGATGCAATTGGCGATGATCGAATCACCCGCCAACAGGTCCAACAGAGAGGACAGTCAGCTTGCAAGGACGCCACAAGCGTCTCCCAAGACGAGTGCAGTGAGAAACTTCCTTTCATGGACCATTGTGCTTTCGATGATTGTTTGGGGTCTCTTCTCTTCTGCCATGTGCATGGCTTCGATGATGGTTCGTCATGGATAACGGGGGCATCGCCAACCGCAGCTGAGGATGGGAAGTCAGGTAACGCTTCTTGACAGGTTTTGCAAAGACTCATAATAATACGAAGGATACCATAGGCTTAATTCGAGATCTTGCTCATTTCACAGCAACAAGAGGGGTCACGGCGGGTGATTATGTCATATAATATCTCAGCTGTGGTGTAGAGCTCATGATATGACACGACTCCCGCCATGCTGATTGGAAGAATCTGTTGCTGTAACACTGCAGCTAGGCGCGCGCTTATTTCAGAATAATACCGCCGTTAACATGCCGTCATATACCTCGATATGTCAAAAGTACGTATAATTCTTCCATTACTATAAGATAAGGCGATAAACTGCTAAAGACATGTGCCGAAGCAGGTAACAATTGCAAGATTATGTTTCATCGGGAAGAACTTCCGTTCTCATTATTTCAAGATCACTTCACATCTCTTTATCGATAAAGCAGATGCGGGGCTACTTTAACCAATCAAGCTCTTCCAGACTGAATGCATGAATGCGAGTTAGTGGCACGTACTGTTCGGGAATAACGTGTCATACTGGGATATGCCCGAACTGGTCGAGTGCGTTACAGAGGATTGCCTACCCTGTATGGAAACACTGATGAATTAATTGGCTGAATGTGACGCGATGGCACAAGACAGATCAATTCTTACTGAGGATTATCGGTTGCAAATTATTCTAGCAATGAAAATGATGTGCAAATGATCTGAAACTGTCAACAATCGAGATCGGCACTGTCAATCCATCTTTGCCAGCAACTCCTCGTAAACTCACATTAACCACGCGACGAGAACAAGCTTTGCTCTCTGGGTCTGATGTGCGCATCCTCATTAGGCCCAGTCTTTAAGCATATATAACTTTTTTCTTTAATCAGAGTACCAGTACAAATACTCACCTCCTATTTTGTAGCCTCATTCATTATCAAATCTTGGCATATAAGCAAGCACTTTGACATTTCACGATCTCTCTCCATCACGAACTTCAGATCATGAAATTTCATCCCATCTCCCTTGCATGCAAAAGTCATCCACATGCTCGTACCTCGGATGCATCAACCTGGCATCACACCAAGACCAGCCCTGTCCTTTACAAACCATTTCACGTCGGCACGATTCCGCATCGACTCCTCCCCCGGACATGACGATAAAAGCAGCATAGCGCCCCCCCAAACATGTCAGCTGAAACCCCGCACCACAAATCCGGCAAACAACCCGACCTTAACCCATGCTAACAATACGCGGGTTGCTCTTCTCCGCATTAGCTTGGCATTCCTCTCTCACCATTAACATCTAGCTTAAGATGCTGTCTTGCGCTCCAATCATGAAGAAGCGCTTCTATCGAGATGTCACGCGCTGTTAATGGGCTGGCAGGGCTGCTCCCTTAGCGTGTCTTCGGCACTGTTTCGTGTTTTTTTCGCGAGGGTCGTTTGCGTGCCCCCATTCCCCATGGGGACATTTTACGCTAAATGCATTGAGTTCTGGGGTTGCTATCGCTGGTACCATCAGTCATTGGAGCGCGAGAAGGGCGACGCTACTCTGTAGCTCCAAGCTTCTGGGTCGTTGATGAAAAGTATTAAAAGCCCTTGAAATCCCCCTCCTGTCGATCACTTCATACCCATCAGTCTGCATATCATTCAAGCAGTCATCATGAAGCCCAAGGTTTACCAGTTCCTCGTCGGAGTGTTTGCGTCCTTTGGATCGCTGCTCTTTGGCTATGATTTGGGTGTTATCGCCCAGGTCATTGCCTCGCCTTCTTATCACCGAGAGTTCGACACTAGCGACACAGCTGCCGATACGTAAGTTCGCCAATTCCCCCATTGAGACTGTTCGAGATACTGACTTTTGCAGTGGTGCTGTAGTAGCGCTCTTCACCGCCGGTGCCTTCTTTGGTGCCATGTTCGCTGGACCTACAACCGAATACACCGGCCGACGATGGACTATTACCATTGGTTCTATAATCTTCACTCTCGGAGGCGCTCTTCAGACTGGAGCTCCCAAGATCTCATACCTCATGGCCGGTCGCTTCCTCGCTGGTCTTGGCGTCGGTTTCTTGACCATGATCATCCCCCTATACCAAGCTGAGATTGCACACCCTTCCATCCGAGGTCGAGTCACAGCTCTCCAGCAATTCATGTTGGGAATCGGAGCTCTTATCGCTTCGTGGACCGGTTGGGGCACATTCACAAACTTCAGCGACAACCGACAGTGGCGCATCCCCTTGGGCATCCAGATCATCCCCGCCGTTATCCTTGGTGCTCTCATCTTTGTCTTCCCCGAGTCTCCCCGCTGGCTTATGGACCAGGGTAAGCAGGACGACGCGCTCAAGACCCTGGCTCGCCTCCACTCCAACGGCAACGAGGACGATCCCTGGGTGCGTGCGGAGATCGAGCAGATTCAGGAAAGCATTGCCGATGAGCATGCCAACGGTGCCAAGTCGTACCTCGAGCTTTTCAGGGATGTTTCTTGCTTCCGTCGTCTTTTGATCGCTTGCGGTCTTCAGGCGTCGATTCAAATGACGGGTGTGTCTGCCATTCAGTACTACTCTGTGACTATCTATGGACAAGCTGGAATTGGGCCTGGAGATGCGCTCAAGTATCAGGCTATTAACTCCATTATTGCTCTGATCGCCCAGGCTCTTTGCATTGCCTTCATTGATTATTTCGGTCGCCGATGGACTCTTATCTGGGGTAACCTGTTCAACATGCTCACCTTTATCATCGCCACCATCATGCTCGTTGTCTACCCTCCCGGTTCCGGCAGTGCTGCTCAAGGTTGGGGATTCATCATCGTTACCTGGGCATACAACTTCTCTTTCTCAGCCACTTGCGGACCTCTCTCTTGGATCATCCCCGCCGAGATCTTCGATACCCGCACCCGTGCCAAGGGCGTCTCACTCGCGACCATGACTTCCTTCGCGTTCAACACCATGATTGGCCAGGTGACTGGTATTGCCATGGGAGCCGTTGGCTGGAAATACTACCTCGTCTTTGTTATCTGCAACTTCACAAACGCCCTCTGCGTCTGGGCCTTCGTCCCCGAGACCAAGCAGCTTCCTCTGGAAGAGATGAACTATCTCTTCACCAATGCTCCTTGGTTCATCCCCTTCGTCGACAAGAGCGAGTACACTGCAAACCTGCAGGCTGATCTCGCTCGCAGGGCTGAGGCTATTGATGAGAAGCTTGCTGCTCAGCACGAGACTGGAGAGCACGTTGACAAGATCTAATGTGAAATGAAGGACGGCTTGGATCGTCAGATGCAGCTTCTGGCTTTTCATCAGCTAGGATTGGCAGTAGACGTACCCATGCAATATAATCTATTATTAATACTATATGCTTATAACAACGCTATGGTAAACTGTCACGGCTCAAATGCCGTTTCACCTCCTCCGCTCTATCAGCGCCGATAAATCTCCAAGCACCACCTGTCTTTGTAAAATCAAGTATACTTAATTTCTCAGGAATCTTTGACACTAAAGACTCAAGCGTCTCGTCACCCTTGGGGATTTGAGTAAAAAACAAGCGATTCCATTGCTTGCCCGTTCTCTCCTCTTCAACGCGTCTCCTTCTTTGCGAGTCTTCCAATGTGCTCTTGTGGGCATACACCTTTTCAATGTTATGTTGCTTGATAGCCTGCGTAACTTTGAACCAAGCCCGACGTGACTCGAATGGTGTTTGCTCTTCTACAGGCGCAACCTTGAGAGGTGAGATTGGGATCTTGTCGACGTGGAATTCCTCTAGTGTCGTCTTTGATGAGTCTTGGACCTTTATCTCGCCCGTCCATTGGCCCGTGATACGATATAACGGGTGATCTTTGTCATTGGGGGCAAATACTTCGGCGACCACTTGGTTCTTCTGACCGTACCCAAGCCTTCCTTTGCCATGGAATCCGATTTTGGTCAAGTAGCCGCTTGAACTGGCAATATAGGCTGGACCCTCCATTTCTGGATATGGGTTCCCGGTCGTCACGCCTTTGACCAATATTGTAGGCATGGTCATGAGACTTTGCTCATTATGCTTATGGTCTTGAATAATGGCACATCCTGTTGGACGCACGGTGACGCCATTGACTAGGCTGAAGGATGTTTCCTGGCCCGCGAAGCCAATCGATGACATACCGCGCTCCTTGTTAAATACAGAGCATGCTGTGACAGGCGGGTGATGAGACACCTGCTCAATGACGAGTTCCGATTTCGATCCAGACTTGTCAGAAAACGAGCCGAGGAATAATTCACCAAGGAACGGGTTCAATGGTTTCTTGGCGGCATCCGGGGAATCCGCATTGACGAGTTGCTTGAGACTGCAGATGTAGTTCTTTGCCAGCAAAAGAGCCCTCACTCCAGCATCAGGTTCATCGGCAGGTTGAAGAAAGAGATCATGATGACAAGCCCAAGCAGCTGGAATCTCAATGGCTGACCTGGGGGCGAGAATGAAGGGAGGGGCGGTGACGTTTGACAGGTCCCCTTTGACAGCGGCGAAATAAGTGAGCACATCTTTTAGACGGAAGAGATTCCCGGAATCGGTACCGACGTCGGCCATTGATCTTGCAGAGAAAGGTGGTATATCCGGTGGTGTTTTTGGTGGTGGTGATGCCAAGGAATTATCTGGTTCGTTAGATTGATGCATTCTCTATAACAAAAACAGCTTCAACAATGGGTTATTAAGATGAATTGATAGACAGTTGATGGAAATAACGGGATCTGAGATTCGGTGCTGGATATCGATGATCAGGGTCTTGACGTCATTGACATTGGCGTACGTATCGAGAAACGGTTAACGGCACTGCCCACTATCGCACTCGCTAAGGAAGAAGCGAAGCGACCAATCATGCGCTAAAGAATTGGGTTTCGCCCCGCTGTTTGCGCTGAAGGAGGCATCATTTGAAGTGCTTTTGTTCTTCTCTACGTAGCGACACTTTCTGGAGCATGTGTAATTCGTCACACAGCCTCATTTATACGCAAACAGGCGCAATCTTGACTTCTCGCCAATAAAAAGCCCCGTCATGAGTGTACACTGCCCGGCCAGACCATTTGTCTTTACTGCCTCGTCATTTTTGACGTAACCCACGCGTCCCGGAGCTCGGAAGGACTAGAGCTGACTTCCAACATACCTGAACCTCGCTGTATGCCTAGCGACCAGTGATGGCCGAAGCCATTTGATGTTTCCCAGGCTTAAGAATGCCGAGAAAGAGATAGAGGAATGTCTGGATTGCTCTTTGTTTATGCGAGGGAATTGATGTGCTCTGTAGCTTGCACTGCCAATGTAAACGTGTAAGCGGATCAAAGACTGCTGAGATCGCGGGCTTTATAGAAACCCTTTCTAATCTCACCATGATCTTGGTCCTTACGCTATCTCAGCCCCGCCGCGATAGCCATGGAGAGCGTGTTAAAAGGAGGCGGTGTAAGCTACCACAGAGGAGACCAATATCGTCGGTCTTGGATATGAGGAGTTAGCGCGAGCAGCATGATGACCGGAACGAAGAAGCTCCTACTGAACGTAGTTACTAGTGATTGAGCTACTCATATATAGCACGACTGGGGGGACTATCAACTCAAACGGAGGGATGGGCATATATTACACGAGTTAGGCCGTGGATCTAAGTAGCAGATAACCGAGACTTGGCTAACTGTGTTTATACGGACCCCAAGCTGATGCCCGATAAATGAGGAGATCAGAATTAGTGAGATGAGGCGGGGGAGGAAAACCAATACGCGAATGTGTGACGAAAGATCTTCACCATACATAGGCACTTTGAACATAGCTACTAGTAAGTCACGGACTTACTAAAATAGGCTTTAAGTAATAGGTTGTTATAAAGGAACTCTTAATAACTACACTCAAAACGAAATAGAGACAGACCTAAGAGACAGCCACGCCTCAACCGTCTCAAACTCCACCTCGATCGAGACCGTGAGCCCTTCGTCTGTGGTACTAATCTCCCGAGAAGAAACAGGAACACTAAAAGCCTCACTCCTTCCGAGCTCCCGCTCCTCTAATACCTTTTCGCTGCCATGGTACACCGCCACAGTCTTGACAGTTGTAGATTTCGACGTAAAATCAACCGTGAGCTGGTGAAGGCACTTGTTCGGAATGCTGCCAAACATAGGCAAATAAATCCAAGCGGATAGATCAGTGGCAGATGGGGGCTTTATAGTCATGCTGCCCTGGCTTTGGGTTTGGTTATAAGAGGTGGTGACGGCACTGTCGCCGCTGGCTGAAAGTATGGTAGACATAGAGACTTATCTATTGTGTTGGCTGTTTGGTCTTGTTAGCTATTGTGAGGGCTTTTACTACACTACGTTAACATACTGGAGTCTTCTCATAACATAAATAATTACGACATATAAGGTAAATACTTTATAAATTCCGGTTGTTAACGACTCCTAGTTATCTCTGCGAACCCCGCAGCCATGGCCACTTCTTAAAGGCTGCTAGGAGCAATTCATTCGGCTTGTCCTTATCATGAGTCCCCACTTCTGGAACAAGTAAGCAGTGTGGCTGAGTTTAGGGCACAATTCAGAACTGAAACCTCAATTTGGCCTAGACGCAATTGCTAACGATTGACTCCGGCCTGGAAGGCGAGACTGGTGTATTTATCGGAGTGAAACTAAAGCCATCGGCGCGCCAGCAGTTGTGTTGTTTACTCGATGAAATAACCATATGCCGAAGTCCTAGAAATTTCCCTCAGCCTCGGTTATTTTCCAAGGGACACTTGCTTCTTTGTCTTGGCGTTTGGGCTTTGGTAAAAGATTTAGGACTTGTTAGTGGAGCAATTAGACGTTTCAATATAAACCAAACATGGAGCATAAGCATAACCGCATCTTTACTTCATCTGGGAATAATCGCGAAGCGTGTTCAGATCTAGACCAGCCAGTCGCATTTCAAGTAGTCAATAACGTTGCTACCATTACCAACCATGAGACTGGCTGAGCCGAGGATCTCGGCACTGCCGATGCTTTGCTGTTTTCGTTTCGGCCTCTTTTCTTCTTTCTGTCGGTGTAGAGATTGTGAACTTGTGTAGATGAAACGAAGATGGGCAAAGGCAAGTGTCCTGGACGGACGATGCATGAAGACACGGGTTTATAAGACACGGCCTGGTGCGCCGCTTTTATCATTGAAGAGTCACAGACTCACAGATTCGATAAGTTCCACATTATTCTTGTTTTCTTCCTATCTACTACAACATAGCTTTATTGTTCACTATGAAGTTTTTTGCATCGGTAACCATCGCCAGTGCGGTCGTGCACACGCTTGCCCATCCTCGGTTTCTATCCTCCCGCGAGTTTGTTCCTCAGGAGTGGATCGCTCCAGCTCCTGGAGCCTGTGAGTGCCGACGAGGCAGATTACTCCGAGCCTCTTTGCCTCTTCTATACCTTGTACTGACCCTTGATAAAGCTCGTGGTCCCTGCCCTGGCCTCAACACTCTAGCTAACCATGGGTACATCCCTCGCGACGGCAAGAACATCACACTCGACATTCTCAAGGACGGGATGCTTACCGGTTACAACATTGAGAACTTGGATGCAGTTATTCTATTCACACAGGCTATTAAGACCAGCCCCAAGTATCCCAACACCCGTAGCTTCGATCTTGCTGACCTTGGTCGACACAACATCCTTGAGCATGACATTTCTCTCAGGTACATCATGCCGCTCTCCTCTCCCAGCAAGGACTAACCCTCGCTATGTAGTCGCTCCGACGCCTTCTTTGCCGATCCGAACCCATTCAATGAGACCGTGTGGGAGGAATCCCTTACCTACTTTCCCGACGACCTGATGACAGTTGAACCAGTCGCCAAGGCCAGAATGGGCCGCCTAGCTACATCCAAGAAGACCAACCCCGAGCACTCGCTGTCCAAGCTAGCTGATGGCTTCAGCTGGGGCGAGATGGCATCCTTCTTTGAGATCATGGCTGACGGCACCACCGGCACAGTGGAGAAGAAGTTTATCGAGTACTGGCTGAGTATGTTGCTTTGTATCTCTTACTACGCTGAGACTAATGAGGTATCTGCCCTGCAGAGAACGAGCGTATGCCGACGGAGATTGGGTGGCAACGAAGACCTACAATCATGCGAGGCAGTGAGCGCATCGAGTTCACTAGGAGGCTTATGCAAGCTGCTGGTGTTGCTCGTCGTGACATTAACACTGATGCCTATGGTCGTAAATTGGTTTTGTAGAATGGCTGTCAGTGGCACGCGAGCGCAGGACGTTCTCACTGGTCCAATGGGGCTGCTGGCTCACCCCTCACTCAATCGGAAGAATAGCAGCGGGAGTTCGTGCAGGTAGCATGACGGTGGCTGAGTAGGCGTAGCATTGTATGCATGCTATAATTTACTTTTGCTCTCCTATAGCCTTACTTATCCTTCTTGTTTGGTCTGAGAAGTAGGTATCCATCCAGAGCAACTGCTACCTCAATGTTTTCCTCCTTCGCCTTCTCATTGTCCGCTCCGACGGTAGCATCGAACCCCTCCTTCAATGGATTCGTAACACCCAAATGCACATATCTAACTTCACTAGTCAAAGGATCATCATTTCTCTCCTCCTCAGCTTCATCCATCACGGGCTGCACCCACTGCCACTCGGCACCAGACGTCGTTGTTGGCATGGTATGCACGGGTACAAGAGGGCCTTTCGGACCGTTCCCGTCGTCGACAACTTGTATACGCATTTTGCCGTCCTGCGAGGAGACAGGATCTGAGCCACGGGATCCAATTATGACTGGTCCTGAGCGGAACAAAATGCCGAGATTTTGAAGATCTCGCTCCACATCGTCGCGGTTCAGCTGGGCTTGAGATGCAGGGAGTATTCCTGAGCGTACGTGGATTGGAAGGAAGGGATCCATGAATACTGTGACGAGAGAAGATTGTAAGGCCTCGGCTTTCCGCTTCTGGTAATTCTTTGCCTCGTGGGTAATGTCGAAGGGCTCAGAACTACCTGAAGACAGCACGGGCGGATAGCTGGGGGACACGGTGAGAGGAGGTGCATCACCCGAGTGCTTGACGTTTGGTAAGGACACACCGTCAATGGCATAGTCGGTGACAATATCCCAAGCTTGGCCAGCTTCTGGAGCTGTGAAGTACCCGATAAATCCATCTTGGTGACCGAGCATGTCGCCTAACTTGATGCCAAACTCGTATTGAGTGAGTTCCTCGCCTCCGGCCTCAGACAATCCAACACCAGAAACACTTTCATTCTCATCTTCAGCATAGTCAGCATAGGCCTGACTCTGCATAGGTGGAGTTGCAAGTTCGATTCCCAATGACAGATGTGCGAGAGCAACAGGACGGCCAACAAGGGCCGAGGGAAACTGGGCGAATTGCTGGGCTGGCGGTGCTTGAATGTGATCCTGGGCAGCGATTATGGTCTTCCAGAGCCCAATGATGAAAGGTGCATGTGACATTGATACGATTAGGTCATCCAGCGACATAGGCTGCTTGGACCCTTTCAGTGTTGAGATGTCGACTTTATCCAGCCGAGCTTGAAGTCGAAAGTCATGTTCACTGCGCATCATATGTGGAAGGATGTCAGAAGGGATGTCACTCCCCATGAGGGAATGCCAATGGACCGATTCGTTGGGCCCAGCGGGAAGCATGGCCTCTCCCTTGAAAACCCTATGCTTGTCGTAGACCTGTATAGACTGATTGTGAAAGTTGATAAGTAGCCACGCAAAAACCGCAGTGTCACCTTCAGCTCCATCGTAGAGGAACTCAGCATGCATACGAGCATCTTGATTGATCCGCGGACCGAGTTGAAACCATTCACAATCGTCTGCTCCATTTTCGGTCGTAAATGCTGTATTTGGTAAATCGTCACCGCCTGATTCACAGAGCAGCGAAGAGCCAACGTGAGGATATAGAGTTACTTTTGGTTGTTCTGGTCGCGGATCGTGGGCACATATGACCTGCCCGAAACGGTCAACGATCTTGAACTGGGTAAGTCGTGCTTGGCCGTGGGTGACCGGTTGAAAGAACCGATTAATGTCATCCACAGCATCAGTGCTGGTCAAAGTCTCATACGACAAGCCCTCGTGGTAGGTCCCGTATGGGGTAACATCAAGGCCACCTGGTGACAGGTCCGTTGGGTCCCCGTAAAAGATGTCAAGATATTCTCGCTCGGAAAAGATCTCCTCTCCTGGGTCAGACACCGTCTCTCTCATGGGGATAGTATGGGCTCCGTGGCAAAGAGTGAGGAGATGATCGGTGAACCCGTCAAGTCGACCAAAGAGAAAAGTCTGGTCTTTGAGAAACTCTTCTGCAACGGCCTTTACCGGATCCATCTCGCCTGATGTGACAGGAACTGTGCGGTGCATCATATCAATGAGCCCCAGGATAAGCTTCTGGCCGTTTGGCTGTAGGATACTTCGTCCAGAAAATGTGCGAGAACCAAGTGTCAGATCCGATAGCTTCTGGTCAGTATCTAGGCCATAATGCACTGAGCCGTCATCATCGTATCTCAGTTGCCACATTCTGCTGGGGATATTGACGTACTCCACCTCCCAGTCAACAAACAGCGGCAGCCATGGCTGACCGTCCCAGCAACGTTCTTTCCAGGAAGGGTTCTCCATCAGTGTATTCTCGCCGGGTCCCTCGGCTACTATTTCCTTTGTAAAAGCCAGCATGGTATTGGTCATACATTGACGAAGCTCGATCGGAAGCTTGCGGAGCCCACTATGGTTGCTAACTTGTTCCCAGAGATCTGCAATACGAGCCTGAGAGACTGGGGCTCCTTCCTTCAAAAACGGTGTAGCCTCTGTCCACTTCTTGAGGGCCTCGGCGTATGCATCTAGCCACGAAATGAAACGCTCAGGCTCGATTGTGGTGGGTTCAGAATCCCATTTGTCTGGCCAACCGCTACCCATGTTTCTGAGCACGAACGCCGGGTCCGTATGAGAGAAGAACTTGCTGGTCTCCTCCTTTTCAAATGGTCCACATGGCAACGAATTATTCATGACTGACATGATCTGGATCTCTGCTGAGCTTACCAAAAGCGCAAGTCTTTTCATCTCCTCCAGTAGGAGTTTAGCCCTTCCAGTGCACCGAGATCTGCGCCACACAGATAGACTGTCGTGGCTACCAATTAGACTTCGATGTTTCCACCATTCGCAAAAGACCAGATGTCTTATATATCGTTTCCGACGACAAAGAGCATCCAGATAGCCTTGCAACATGTTCAGCTGGCGTAGCACAACCCTCTTCTCTTTAGATGATATGCTTGGCTGCTGGACTCTTGAAAACGAGCCACTACCCAACGAAGCACCCTCGTCTTCCTTTCTCTTGATTCGCCAGCAATATCCGCCATGCGTACCCTTGAAGTTGGTGGCAGCTGTTGATGCACGGTCAAGTTGTGAGTTTGACTGTTGCAGAGAAGCATCGCACTTCAAACCCTCAAAAGCTTCGGCCATGGATGCTTCTTTAGAAGATGATCCCCTGAGCAAGGCAACACATGCATCTATCACGTCGTTGCCGACAGCCAGTGGCTGCGTGTCCGCAAATAGTTTGGCCATCTCTGCCGCTTTAATCCTACTGGGCGCAGCATCCCTCTCATAACGAACAGAATACAGCGATCCCCAGCATACCGAGACCGGCTTCGTTGGCTTGTTTGGGGAGTTAGAAGAAAGTGTGAGAGCGTCCTTGGCGAAAAAGCCGTAGACAGAATAGTTGATCTTTGCGCTCTCAATTGAGCCGGGTTCGGCACCTTCCTTTGTCAGGTTATCGTGAAAGCTGAAGACAGCTGAGTTATGAGGAATGAAGTCTGCGAACAGTGGGTTTCCCGATCCCAACACAGTGAGGGGGCTGTGATAGTGTTGACTATCGTCCTCGATGCCGTCCCAATCTTGTGACAAACATGAGATCTGCCCCAAGACCGTTGTGATTTGTTTTTCCACAGAAACCTTTCTATCGATGAACGGCGACGAAACTAAAAGGGGATCCCCTCCATTTTCAAGGATACTGCTGACTGTTCGAACTTTGTTGCTCTCTACTAGGAATATCTCCAGAGCTGGGGTATCTGGCTGGGATTCTTCAATGTGGCGGAATATAAGCCACCTGTCGGGCACCGCTTCATACTATCCAGATTAGCAAGTGTCATGTGAGCTTAAGTTTGTAACTCACTTGCATAGGCCCAGTGCTATCCAGACTTTGATTTCCATCTAAATCCGCAGTTCCTCGCCTGAACTGCTTTGGCAGACACCAGTGAAGGTATATACCAAGCTTGGACTTCAGAACTTGACCGGTTCCAATATTTGCTATCCGCGGATTGGCGTTCCAAGGTGAAGCGTTGTTCAGATCAATGGGACCCTCGACATCTGACCTTGAGTCAAAATTGCCCGGAGAGAGGCTCTCGTAGCGTGGTGGATGAACCGGGGCCAGAAAGAAGCTATCGCCTACAACTGAAGTATTTAAAATATAGGCATCGACTTTCATGCCAATGCACTTGATTGACTGCGACATATCGGCGAGTCTTAGTGATCGGGACAATTCGTGGGGATGCTCTTTTGACTGAAAGCTTGCGCGGGCCGTACCGATTGCTTGACATGGACATTTACCTCTCATCAGCTGGTTCTTCACAACCGACACACGGCCTTGTGGATACATGCAAACGTCCAGTCTCGAAGCACAGTGTCAATATTAGTGGATATGTTGTGTTTCGATAGTTTGTGCGCTATTGATTATGGTGGGGAGCTGAACCAGGGGTCTTGTGCTGGATGTGAGACTGGTCACAATATCCATCCTCAAGAGGCGGAGGTCACCGCTGCATCACATGTGAAGGGATCGCATTGCTTTCGAATCTTCCTGAACATTTGGGTAAACCATTGCGAAAAGAGCAAGATTCTAACTATGTCAGCTTTTGTAGAATTGAAGCCTGGCCAGGCACAGTTTTTCTCCTCCTTTCAACCTTCTCTTACCCCGGGCGACTACCTAGTGAAAGTTACGCAGGAGGTGTCGCCAGATGGAAAAAACCCTACGACTCTCTTTACAGACAAGAATTTCAAAGTCCAAGGGCCAAGTGAATATCGACTCCCTGCCGGCTCGATTCACTCCATTTACCCGGGAGAAGGAGAGTCTGTGCCTTCCAAAGTATTGCCTCAAATCACGCTCAGTGATCCTCATATACCATGGGAGCTGAGTCCAGACGACAATCAAGCCATCGCCAACCAACACCTAGATGGGTCGCTTATACCATGGGTCGCTTTGCTGGTCTTTGAAGAAAAGGAGATCGAGACCTTTCCCACCATCGAGGCAAGACCTGAGCCATCTTCAACTTTGTCACTTCGGTTGAGTAAGAAGCAGCTGCAAGAGTTGAAGACCTCATCCGATCCAGTCCCATCGCCCATTCAAGTCCCGTTATCCAGCCAAGGCCTTGATACAGATGCTAATGATGGCGCCAACCTTATTTTTGTCAACTCCTCAGCCTTTCGAGCATATTTCTCTAAGCAGATGGGAGACACTGAACATGAGCCAGCCATTGCACGGTACTCATATCTATCCCATATCCGACGATCACGCTCAACAAAACCACGGGATTCGACCACAGATACTTTCAGCATTGTTCTAGGTCACCGATCTGGTCCATTGGAGATTGAATCTCCCACCACTGCATATGCCCATCTTGTTTCTCTCATGGGAGTCTCGAAATTGAGCATGCCCGGCGAGTCAGTCTTAACAGGTTTGGTCTCACTGTACTCTTGGTCTTTCAAATGGACAAAAGGCAATGACGGCGAGATCAAAAACGTAATTGAACAAGCATCGAAGAACGTCAGGCCATTGGCGCGGATTCTGGAACCGTCAACAGACCAATGGCTTAGACGACGCCTTGAAGCTGGCTACACCATGGCCAAACACCGGACCCAAACGGGAGAACAGACTGCAGCACTTTTTCGGGGTCCGCTGATACCCCAGAGACCGCGAGGAGATGAGCTGGACAGTGCTGAAGCATCAGGCCATGGTTCCGGGCTACAAATCATCGACAAAACAACCGGTATTATCGATATCACATACTCGGCAGCATGGAGTCTTGGCCGATCATTGGCGATAGAGAATTCCTCGTTCACCATGGCTATATCTGCATTACGAACGAAGATCGCGCAGTTGCAGCGGAAAGGCTCGTCGGCAGCATTCTCTGGCGGAAATTCTCAAGTCTCACAGGATGCCACACCGCCTAGCTGGTATGAGAAGCTCAAGCAGATTTCCCAAGGCAAAGCGGACTCAAAAGCCCTACTGGCAGCTGAAACAGGATCTCGATGGAAGAAAGCAGTTCGAGAAAAGTCTCCCGAATCAAAAATTAATACGGCTATGTCTAGTTCTAGCGAAGAGACATATGGCAACCCTGTTAGCGAGTTTCTTGAAAAAGAGGTTGACATCTTGGTTGATGACAAAGTTTGGTACGCAAGAGAACTAGTAGAACCTACGCAGGAAGGACTCTACCTGGCCAAAGTCCTCGACTTTGTCTATAATCAGCTCCTCACACTTCAGGCAGTCCCACACAACTATATGTTTCCCGAGCCCGATATTCTCGATACTGAGGCCATTTTCACATTCCACATTGATCCGCTCTGGCTTGATACCCTCGTCGATGGCGCTTTAAGCATCGGAAGCCACAGCACCGTCAGTGAAGACTGCACCAGAAACCAAATCAAATGGGCCATCAACCTTTACCTTCAAAAGGTGGAGCTTAAGTACAGGCAGCCGAGGATTCCTCGATGGGGAGTTATCATTTGCGGCACACTTCTCAAGACCTTCGATGATCCTCGTGTCAGAACTGGGATTTCTGAGGCACCGTCACCTGAATTCCTGGTGAATAAAAAGCTCAGCGATAGAGCCTTGCTACTCATCCTCAACTGCAGGCCAAACGATCTGCCTTCGGGTCTGACGATAAGTCAAGCCCCTCACCAACAGCGTTTCGCTGTAGGCAAAGTCTTGGAGCCAAACAGGATCGAAATCGAGCCTGTTGGCGTTCTGCCAGAGAATTTAAGTACTAAGATTGATGCCGTAAAAGTTCCAGCTATCATACAGGAATTAGGGTCATCAACGGTGTTCAACTTTGTGACGGGATGTTTGAATCCATCAAAGATCATGGAGATATACGTTCCGGCTGCTAAGAGCGAAGGGGGCGACTATGCTGCAACTGGGTCCTCAGCTCTTCTATCATTTGTATTAGGTGATAAGATACAAGAATTGTCTATCAAGGCGACAAAGGATCCATCCAACGCAGACAGAGAGCTCCCACTGCAGCCGTTTCAGCTGAGCCACAAGAGTCGCGTAGGGGATTCCAAGATCATGAATCTAACAAAGCTCAAACCCAGCACTGGCTCCATCAAGCTCGGATTCAGAGTCTTCGATGAGAAGGAGAAGGTCTCAGCAGCAAGGCCAATGATTACTGAGAGCTCAGCAAAAGCATCTCTTCTGACTGCCAGCACAACGACTTCTATACAGGAGGCATCTCCTTACACTCATGCAAGCACTATCACGACATCTTGCAGAGTCTTGAAAAAGCATTCTTTGGACAGCGGAACACGTGTTGTTGATCTTATCGTTACCCTCGAACCCACACAAGCTGAGCCACTAAGCGGTGACAATTTCCAAGGAATTAACGTGTCCTTTCCCTTGACTGAGTTGGTAGATACAAAAGCAGTCACTCCACCGAAGGTCACATTGTTCGGCCAGGATTCTGCTCGCTGGGTGTCCGGCAGCGCTTATGTTACGGGAGACAAGCCCTGCTTCACTGTCAAGCTACGGCTACGGGCACCAGGGCTCGCAAAAAAGGTCAACTTTGGATTTCTACTGAGCAACGTGGTACTTTCGGACCATATTAGTGATGATGTCCTGGTTGGGGTTGAGGAGGAATACGGCTCGGAAAGGCATAATTTGAGTGGTGCGGGGTCACAAGCAAGACTGGTAAGGCAGACGTGTTCGATTGGAGGCCTCAAAATGGACGATTAGTCGCCAAGACATTACGGAGGAGAGCAGCATGCTATCTTCGCAGCTGGTCGCGCGCTCGGACTTCCGTATCTTCCGTGGCAAATGCAGCCAGCTCAAATGAGAATATTTACCATGTGTAACAGTCCGCACATCCACACTGTGAGGGGTGTTGAAGGCCCAGACTCTCACACTATCGATTCACTGCAGAAGACCCTGTTCGTCTTATCCGAGGACCACTGATATCCTCTTCATTTTTCGTGAAAATGGCCGACTTTAATTGTAAAACTTGGTATTCCACGTAACCTGATAGCCATGGTCACAAACTGGTATCAAGCTGATGGCTTCGACGTCAACGACAAGCCATACATCTACAATGGCGAATCCAAGGACAAAACTGAGCTTTTTTCAGCCAGCCTCCTAGCTAGTCATCCATTTGCTTTTGAAAGATACGCAACACCCACTGAAATTACTGTTCTCGATGCTGTTTGCGCGGCTTTTCGTTTTACGGCCTACATCGGTGACAACGGCCACCTTGTTACCAAGCCGTCTAGGCGATTCATCTATTACAATGCCAGAGCCTTGACAGCAATGGACAAGGCGAAGGACCATACTCAATGGCCGCGCCGAGTCCTTCGCAGGCCCTTGGGGATCCGCGAGGCCTTGAGAGCTGTCAATGTCTACGGTGCCTCACTAGAAGAAAGATCTTCATGGCTGGTTGAGGAGGAGTTTGACTACAAATATGAAGTTGTCTGGGGGATCAACGAACGGCCCACAGATCTCGCCTACAATGAAGCTTCAAAAGCACCTATTCTTGAGCCATATCGCCTCGACCACTACCGATCGGAAGAGGTAAATATGTTGGACGATCATGAGTCGGCAGTACTGGGAACTTTGACTTTATCCAAGGTCAGATTGTGTATTGCGGAAGGATATCCAGTCATCTTTGCCTTTCATCTTTTCTGGGACACGTTCAGATATGTCAAGCCCGCACAGTCTGGTGATCAGGGATATCCAACGATAGCAATGATCCCAGAAGCGGGACGACTGGCTGGTCCGCCAGAAAAACACACGACACAGGCTGCACTGATAGTTGCCTTTGATCACATCAAGAGACGCGTCCTAGTCCAAAGCATGATGGGGTCAGTTTCATTCTTTTGGATGTCATATGAATGGATTATCAATGCTCGGGCTACGGAAAGCTTTTGGATGCTCAGGAACTCAGGAAAACGGGGCAGACAGGAGATAGTGAACTCTTCCGACGGCACGTGGTATAATTGGAAGGACGTAGGGCCTTGGAACCTGGAGCGCATTCCAGACTCCTGGGCTGTGAGCCAGCTTCCCAATAGCTCTATTGCCGTCATATCTCGGCAAAAGGGACATCTAGATATCTTCTGGATTTCGGAGCATTGTACCGTCGAGCGGGCATATCGTGAGCCGCCGCATCCAGAGTGGAAACGAGAAACAATACCTCTAGACTTCCCCCCAGGAGACGAAAAGGACCAAGAAGCAAAAGTTCCATTGCCGGGTGCTATAGTGGCTGTATCAGCACACACTGACAAGCTCGATATATTTTGGATGTCCAAGAATGGAGCAATATGCAACGGCTCCTGGCGACATGCTGATCCAACATGGTATACAAGGCGTGTTCTTCAGGCGCCAGACGGTATAGCTGAGCCCCGAGCTGGATTAGACGCAACCATTGGTCTAAGAGACACCCCCTCTAGTGATAAGATCAATGTTTATTGCGTTGGGCCTGATGGCTCAATTAAAAATATTGCTACGACGAGAAGCTGGACAGGTATCGACACAGTCACAATTGTTTCTGGGCCGGGAACCGCTTATCAGTACGCCAGTCTGTCCGCAGTGGCTATTGACGATATTTATCAAGATGATAGGCCCCATCGCTTGATGGAGACAGTCGCTTGGATAACCCCTGACCGATCAATAACTGGAAAGAAACTGGCAAAGGATACTTCATGGGTCGAAATTTGGGAAGCAAAAGCACCAACAGAAACAGTTCGCGAGCATTCACATATTTCAACTACCTATGGAGTATGGGACAAGGGGATATGGTTATATTTCCTCTATGCCAATCCCCAAGGGAAGTTGAACAGCGACACTGCCTATTTTCGCTTTGGCGACGATAGTCCATACCCGCATTATGAAGAAGATATAGGCACTATAGAAGAAGAAATGGTTCAAGAAGATTCCGATATTAAGGCTGTGTCGTGGAAACAGAATGGAAAATGGACTGAATTAGCTCTGTGGCAGAACCAAGGGGGCAATGTCTGGATGAATACAATTCAAGCTGGAGCAAAACCTATAACATTAAATAACAACCGTGTCGTCCGGAGGGGAAGCCCGTTTGGACTTGCTACATATGGAGGAAAGCCCATCATGGCTATGAAACTTGATGATGGGTTTATTGGAGTCGGTTATTGGGGTGGCTTCAACTTTTGACATGTTTTCACGCTATCAATGGACCACACTGAAAACTGTGTACTATGAATCAAGTAAACGACCTATTCTAGTGAAACTCTGGGAGCAACATGTGAGAAGTGAGCCAAACTTTTGGCATATCTCAAGGGTACATCACTCTCGAGACCAGCCGGTGTCTTGAGCTTCCGAACAGCCATCCATTGACCAACGATGTATGACCTGCGAGCGTTTCGTTTCTTGACAGCTTCTAGCTCTTCCTCTTGTCTGACACTACCTGTCAGTGCCTCTCTAGCGTTCTCAAAGTCTTCTTCCATATTCCCACCATCAGCTCTCGGTGTTGCGTCCAGGCCATTATCTGGGGTTGGGTTGTCGTTGAAGAAAGCAGCGATAGGGTTTGGCTGCGTGAGTGTCTTGAATCCTATAATCCGAGGGTTTTTACTCGACCATTTAGCCACAGGAGCTTCTATTCGTAGCCCGACAACATGTGATACAGTGCTCTCACGGGACGTACCACCAAGCATTCCGTTGGCATTACCATCAAATGGGCCCCAAAGCGATGCTGCTAGTTGCTCGCTTATAGGTTCAAAAGTGAAGTCTTGCACCTCTTGGTTACCAAGCTCACTAATCTTGAGGATAGACACTTCCATGTTTGCTGTCAGGCCGAGAGAGCCAGCTGGGAGCTGCATGGGTCGGGCCAGAATACTGCCGTTAAACCTCCTCTCGGGGTCCAAGGCCCTCAAGAAATTGATCTGCTTCGTAGGCACGCGTGATGTGACACTGAACGAAAATGAGCCCCCGCGTACCACCCATGCCGAATTTGGTGTCTGTGGAGCATTAGGTGCCTTGCTGGGTGCTATCGCTCCAGATTCGAGAGACAGCACATGATGTTTCTCCGACTTCCTGAGCACCACACCGAGGAACTCGCTGAACTCCAGCTTCCTCAGACCTTCATTGTTCGATTCGCCGAACTCGACCCTGAATGAGAAAACTGTCCAGTTGAAGTAAACCTCACCCCTGAACGGTGGTCCACTGATGTGCAACTCAGCACTCAAGGTAATCTTCAGCGGCAGAGTTATGATCCAAGCTTTCGCCTCGTACGATAACCCGGCTGATATAAAGAAACGAGCGTCGTAGTAAATTGGGTGCATCCAAAGAATGAGGTCAGCCCTGAAGTCAAAGTGTGCACCGCATCGACCGCTCTTGTAGCTGGCACTAACAGCCAGTCCAGCCATGAGTGCATCGGGAGTCACTGCCGCGTAAGCCTGTCCATCAAGCAAAAGTTCCTTGTTATCTCCATAGCTCCACTGAAGTCTCATGCGAGGAGGTGCACTGGGGTAGTGGGATGGTGGTTGATATGCTGGATGCCAGCCTCCAATGCTGATGCACCAGTCTCCAGCCTGTGGACTCGTGCCGAACCACGCTCCCACTGCGAATCCCCCACTGAGAACAGAGTCTTCAAAAAGAATGAAGGAACCATCGGCAATTCTTCCTTCGAAAAGCATAGAGCCACGAGACATGTCAATACTGCCTTGGAAATTGATCTTGACAGCTGCAAGTATCTGGCCAGGCTTTGCATCTCTTGGAAACTTGGCAGATGCGGTGCCCACAATTGCCAACTCTCCAGTAACAGGATCCAATGGAGTAGTCACGATAGCTTGGACATCGATAAGCTCACAGGCTGTTCCCGTAACTCCAGCAGCAACCCAGTTTGCGCCATTTGTCTCCGTCATGTACTTTGCACCATCTCTTCCTCGAAGTCTCTCGAACATGATAATTGGATCAGTATCAGGAGATAGAAGGAGCGGGAACTTGTGTATCTCAGTGATAGATGGCATCTCAAGCTTTGAACCGAGTCCGAAGCCGCCGCTGATGCTGGTTAGTTCCACAAGGCCAGTCTTCAACATCGGCCCTTTCAGCATTGCGTAGCCCATGAGAGAGACAAATTCTTCCTGTTGGATCTTGACGCTCTTATAAGAACCAAAACCAACGAATTGGTACTTCTTTAGCTTGACACTGACTCCCCCTTCGAAGCCTGTAATAGAAACATCATCTCCCTCGGTCTTGATACAATTCAAAGTACCAGCGACATTGAGGCTAGAGCCTGTCATTGCTAGTGACAGTCCCTCCAGACCCATCTCAATGTCGAGGTTCTTCCAATCGCTCAAATCTATCCTTTCACCACGTGGTAACTTCACTGACATGCTGAAGTTGATCAGCTCACCGTCCAAGGGCCCAACAGTCATATGTGCTGTAAATTTGACTTTGATCTTTTGCCCCTTGGCATCATATTCAAAGCCAATGCTTGTGATGTTAACACCGTTGACTCTCCTGTTGACTTTCTTCATCTCTTGAGCTTCTGGCTTTTCTTCCTCCTTTGAACTCGCTGTCATCTTACTCTGGGCAGGTTTTGAAGCAAGAACGATGTCGCCATTTTCAAGGAGCATGAATGATAAGCCTTGGCCAAAGACAGAGGCTTCTGTGGCATGATTTGACCGGAGGAGTTGCTGATTTTTGAAAATGGCCAGACTATTCAGCCTGTCAACCTCCTCGAGTGAGATGTCACTATTGGTCCAGTATATCTGAGTGGAGAACGGCTGTTCCATCTGGCCAACAAGCGGCAATGGCGGTGGGCGCGGAAGGGCATTAACTGCAAGTTTGAGCATGGTCTTCCATGGCAGTTTGTCTTCTTTCTTTGAACCATTCGGTTGAACCTTAGTTCTCGCAAGTTGCACAATAACAGACCCCAAAGCGAAGCTTAACGAAATTGCGATGACAGAGCTTCCCTCTCCCTTGTAACGACTGAGAGACATTCCAAATCTTGACTTTTTCAGATCAATCATTGCCTCTGTAATGAATGTAGGTAGCGAGTCTTCGATAGATTGACCAGCTAACCATTCCAAGATGGACTTGACTTTGACTTCCTCCGCCCTGATGAGATGTAGTTCGGCGTCCATCTCCAAAGCATCCTTTTTACCAACGTAATTAATCGTCATCTCTAACAAACCAGCAACTGAGAGCACGCCTGAAACTAAAACTGAGAAAGGCTTGTCAGTGCGGGCCTTATTATAGTCAACGTCGACGTAGATGTAGTCCATAGACATGTCCCAATCAGACATAACAACCCTTGCCATCTCGATGTGCACGCCCAGCTGCACAAACTTGAGACCAGATTTATCTTTATCAATAAACTTGCCCTTGATGTTTGCCATGCCAATACCAAATTCAGGGCATCCTTCTGGTCGTGGTATGTCAACGTTAGAAATTCCTACCGCCGCAAGAAGAGCGATCAGCTCCAGTTCTTTCTGTCCTTTCTGTAGGACGATACTGAACTCGACAGACCGCTCCTCGGTTGTTGAGTTTGTAAAGGTAGCAAGGCTTATGTTTGTTCGAATGCCTTCAATCACGAGCGCGGCAAACACATCAAGATTGCCCACCACTTTGCTATACTCTATTGAGATTGAGCCCACAGTGAAATGCTCTTTATCTGTCGCTGAGGGAAGTTGGAGAGTTGCATCATCCCTCATCTCTAGCTTGAAAGAAGACGGCGAGCCTGTGCTGAGATCCAGAGACATCTCTACAACCTTGACTTCCAGGCTACCCAATGCGGAGTGGAGGGGACTGTCGACACCACGAATCAGAAAGTGCAAGACATCCACCCCTTTCAGTGATGACCCTGTGAAAGGGATGATAGAAGCTATCAACTCTTTCTTCTCACCAGTATACTTGACAGTGATCATAGACTTGATACTCTTTAGCTGCAGCGAAGCCGATATGACAAACGAGACTGTTGATTTAGCCTTATGCTCACCGCCTGTCTGTTCCCCTCGTTGCCACGATAATGAAAACTCGACATCTCGCAGCTTGAAGTCTTGAACCTCTAGCACTTCTCTCTGAAACTTGATGGTAGATGAACAGATGGATATGTTGCCCTTTTCAGACCGATCGAGCTTTGCATCGCAGTGCGTCAACTCTACTGCGCTGTTTCCACTCAGGAACGGAATATCGGGCATCGGTCCGAGCCCGAGAATAGTAAAGATATCAGCCAACGTGATGCTGTCAGGGGAGTCGAAGATGATGTAGCCCAGCTCATTCTTTGCTGGAAGCCCAAGCGTGAGTCCTGCCTCCTTCTGCAGTGTCTCACTTCGAAAGGTAGCTTCACCTTTTGCCTGAATATCCCCATCCCCATGCCATTCGACCTTTATCACTGTATCTACCAAAGAAAGAGACCCTACGATAAGGTCAAAGTAGGGAATGCAGAGCTCGAAGTCCCACTCCTGATAATTCCACTTCTTGTTGACATTTGCAACAGATATTCCAGCCTGTTGGACTTGCACTGCCCCGAAAGCTCGGTCCAGCGCAGGTATTGCTCTGATCTTCTCTGAGACATCGGTGAAGCCAATGGCCCCGACAATATCAGGAACCGTTACTCCGTAATCGGCAGAGATAATCTGGAGTCGGTAGTCGTAGTCACCCTCCCTGGCCAAAGGTATAGCATCGAATCGTACTGTGATGCTCCTCTCAGTGTTGCTTGGGAGCGGCATGGTAAACTGGACACTCGTAGCTAGCCTCAATGTTTCCAAATATAGAGGGTCCATCACACGGATTAGGACTTCAGCCTTGACGTTTCTAAAGTTATCTGGTACGGGTAAGAAGTTTTGCCACTCTGAGGAGGCTGTGCGGACCCATATATCGGCCAAGTCGTACATATCAATCATACCAATGGGCTGCCTAAGAGAGAACCCTACTTCGGACATTGATCCCGCCGGCATACTTTTGATCGAAGTTGGAGCCTCTCCCTCCGGGGACTTGCCCATGAGAGGGATGTTTCCCTTCAGAATCGTCTCGATATTGGTCGTTGTGTCGACAAGGGCGGTAAGGAGATCCGTGATGGCTATCACGGTGGAACTGAAAGAGATGATAGTCTCTTCCTCTGATGCCTTCCAAGTCATCTCGAATTTAATGTCATTTTGCTTCTTTGAGTCCTTTGCCTTCAAAGTGGCTTCAGTCTCCACGGTAAGATGGACCTGTGGAGAGCAACACTTTTCAACCCTGACAACAACATCCTGGAGTTGAAATTTGAATCCAGCCATTTCAGTATCGATAACATTGCTCGCTTCTGTTTTAACTGAGGCTCTCTGCAAGATAGCACTGCCAATGACCTGCCCTTCCAGTGGATATGAGTGGAGGATGGCTGTTGACGCATCAAGATCGATTTCAAAAGTTGCCAGTCCAATCTTAAGCAGCGACTCTGGGAGTCTTCCAATGACTTCCGTCAAAGCACTCTGGTTTCTATATAAGTGGCTCAGCGTTTCGATCATGTTCGGGTTCAATTTTTCTTTGATAGGGTCATTCAGAATTTCGAATGCCTGGCGGAGTGGAACGTGAGAGCCAAAGGAGGTTGCTTCCGTTGAACTTTTCAGGTCAGATGACAGATAAGGCTCAACATAGCTATTGGTATGTATCACTCCAGAAGAATCGGCCTCTGTGAGGAACTGTGCTGGGGCAACTCTCAGATGGACTGAAGCCAACGGAGCATTGTCAGGTTTTGGGCCAAAGTCAACATCTCCGCTAGGCACATAATACAGCATCTCCTTGGAAACAGTGTCTTCAATGGAATATAGCGGCGATCCGTAGTTCGGTCCTTGAAGTGTGTACCTGAATCTTCTAGATAAGCTGGTATATTTTGCAATTCGGCATGTTAAATCGTATGCCCCTGTTGTGACGATATTCAGGTCTTTTTTGTCTATCCAGACGGTCTGGGGGTTATTGTCGTCCGCGATATACCAGCGAATTCCATTCTGGTCAGCCTTGAGGTATAGATAACACCAGGCTCCGTTTACGAACGTCCTTATCTGGTATTCTTCGGTCATGGCAAGGATGTCGTGGTTGGAATGTTCGAGCCAGAAATGTATCTCACGTCGGAGCGTGAGTTGCGCATCGTCCATTGGGAACCGAATCTCTTGCGTCACCTTTTTCATATCACGCTCGATATTCGGTGGCATTTCCATGCCCTGTGACTCGCCACTCAGCGACATGTATGTGCCGCGGCTCAGATATGAGATCCTTAGATTCTCTCCAAAGAACAGGGATTCGACTGAGCCATGTCCCATGACTTTTGCAACCCTGTCTAGACTTTCCATGTCGATACTTCTGCCACTAGTCACGTACAATCGGGCGCTACGATTCTGGTCCTTGACTGCGATAGCCAGTCCGACTAGAACTTCTGGGCGAGGATGATTGTACTCTCCATTCGCGCTGACGACATAGACATCAGCCCCAAAGGTTATGTAGAACTTTCGAACGCAACAGACGTGCATATATGTACCGAACTCGGGGGTATCATTGTTTTTTCTGAATTTCTTCCATCTTTCCCGGTGCAGACTCTTTGTGTCGCTAATCACTTCATCGAGCTTTTTCAAAAGACCTTCAGCCTCGTGTAAATAGGATGGGGCGCCGAGAGGGAACTCAATAGCTATCTCATCCGCCTTCTCAGCTGGAGGGTTCACATTTGCCAAGTGTGTCTGCATTAAGCCTTCCATCGCATATTGAAGATTGTTAAAGTAGTTGATTAGGTCTTGGAATCGCAGGATGTCGCGGTCCAACACCCCGGCCGCATACTTCACAGTGTCGATGACAGATCGCTTAAAGGGGAGATAGGCAGTTCCGAGCCGAACTTTGAGAAGAAAATAGATGAACCCTGCTGCCTCGACCTTTTTTGTGAATGTTGGTAGAGAGAATTGTTTCATGTTGTCATCAAGCGCCCCGTGATGCTGTATCTTGTAGATTGAGAATCTGCGCGTTTCCAAGGGTATCGCCTTATTTATCGCTTCAGAGATGATGTCGGCATGGTTGTCGCCTGTGAAGAATATCCCCATTTCTCCGTCCGATCCAGGTGTTGCGGTGTACATGAGAATGCTGCGCTTATTCTTTGTCTTGCCGGGATTAAGCGGTATCTTCGCCACGTCACGACCTGTACCCCCATAGTACCATACAATGCCCGATGGATATATTGCTTTGATTGGAGGAATTAAGTACTCATAGAACTCTTCCCCAGGACGGGGAGCTGCTGTTCGCATCCCAGCGTTGGTGCAGATATCTTCAATTGGCTTATTGGAGTCATCATCTTCGGAGCTAGCATTTGGGAAAAACACATTGCTGGTAGGAAATCCAGGGCCTTGCAACGAGTGCAGATAGCCCCCATAATGGTCCTCATCGGGATGCGAAAAGACAATAGCAGCAAAATCATTGCGATTGCCCATGATTTGTTGGCATGCAGACGAGAGATATCGATGGTACGGGGCTTCCCACCCGCTATAAGCGTTGTAGCATTTGGGACCACCATCCACAAGAATGAAATTGCGTCCACCGGGTTGTTTGTAGTCATCGCATTCGAGGATCATGGCATCGCCGCGGCCAGCGTAGATGACGTGGAGGACAGGGAAAGACATGGTTGAGATTTATTTGTCGGCGTGCTCTTTGGAACTTTGTGCGATACCGATAGTTGAGGACATTGCTGTGGACAAACTCATCGACGCCGGTTATCAGTCGACGTGATCTTACAGTGCGGATCTCACTGCTGCTAGGCCCAAAATGCTCGCTTGCATCCAGACTATCGATTTTTTATGCGCTATAACTCTTGACACAGTGTAAAGCGCTGATTCGCGTCTTTCCGTAGCTTTGCCGTAAGCTATTCCATTTATGAGATGTAACCCTCGTCCTTTCGTAATGTGTAAAACTAAAGAATTTATTAATTATTTTATTAAATTATATTAAAGCAATATAATATTAACTTAAATTCAAATTAAATGAAAAGTTCAAAGTTATAGCTAAAGTTTAATAAGTACTTATTATTAATAATATTTAAAGTATAGCTTTTCCTAAGATATTGTTTGTCTTCTTATGCCTTTTCCTTTGAGCTACTCGCCTCGTCAGGTACAGACTCGTGCTTATCCTTCTGTCCTCGCGTATCAATCCACCCTGTGAAGAACGCTGCTACAAACATAGCCGCAGCCGACCCTGTTCCCAGATGAAAAACACGATCGATGCTGAGTGAATAAGCCTTGATGACTCCAGTCAACTGCTCTGCGGATATGACCTTGCGCATTTCTGCTGCTGATGCTCCCGCTGCAGTGACTGTAGCTGCATCAACCTTAGGCGCCTAATCTCTCAACAACGACTTCAAGCTGGAGCTAAAAACAACGTTTGAAAGTGCAAGGAATATTGATCCGCCGATATACTGACCCAGTACCATAAAGGACATGGCGATGGGAATCATCTGCTGCGAGCATGAATGGGGAATGGCTGTGTATGGTACTTGTTGCATAAGACCTCGTCCAACTCCTGCGAGAAATTGATAACCAACCCACTTTCCAGTGGATGTGTATGGGTCGAGGGTACTGCAGAGGCCTGTGGCGACTGTTAAGAGAGCCGTACCGATGACTGCCTGGGGTAGATAGTATCCCACTTTACTAACTGAATTGGAGACAGAGTCAGCAGAGGCTCTCGTCAGATTGAGCAGAAGGGCCACTTACTGATGATACCGCCCACGATGCTGAAGACAACTGAAGCCAAGATATTTGGCAACATGCTCACACCGCTACCGATAGGGCTCTGTCCAAGAACTGCTTGGAAGTACACCGGCAACCAGTAAGACAACATCAGGGCAGAGCCTATCATGAAGAGAGTCAAGAAGAAGCAAGCAATGACTACTTGCTGCTTCAGCAGCACCGGCGGAATCAGAGATTCATCACCCCTATTCCAGCTCCAAGCGACGTATGCCGTTAGTGAGGCAGCGGATCCGCAGAACAGGCCGATTGTTACTGCGCTACTCCACGGATAGGCGGTGCCGCCCCATTGCAAGGCTAGCATAAGCATAGTAGAAGCGCCCGCGAACATAACAAATCCGATCAAGTCAAGACGCTTGGGAACCTTGCGCGACGGGCGGTACGGGCTGTTGATCTGCTATTTTTATGAACAAGATACCCCCCAGGACTATGGCTCCGATAGGTAAGTTGATGTAGAAGCCTGTAAGTTTACTGCGTTAGTTTGATATCTCGCCCAATGGAATAAGGGCACTTGCACCATCGCCACGAAGCACGCTGCGTAAAGGCTCCTCCGATAAAAGGGCCACTGACAAGCCCTAGTTGAGCAACTGATAGCATCAAACACGGTCAGCGATGAACAAAAGCGCAAAGGGTTAGGCAGCATAGTGCACACTGACCTCCCATCACAAGTCCCATATTCACTATCCATCTTCAGTACCAAATGAATCGAACGCATTCCATGACGTACCTGATCTCTTTTCGGGGCGAATAGCCGATGCGATGATTGTCAAACCCCCAGCAAATATCCCCGCAACACCAATGCCTGCTATCGCGCGTCCGATGATAAGAACATCCGACGAGGGGGCGACGCCGCAAACAAGTGACCCGACTTCAAAGATAGCAAAGAAGGCCAGATAGACCCATTGAAAGAACAGGTTAACACTAAACTTCGATGGTTGATATTTGACGGCTCCTTACTTTGAGAGAGAACTGTGTATATAGCTTGCCAACCAGAGGTTGGATTACTGCGCTGGAGTAGAATATTAGTTAGCATGGCTGGACTCGAACTCCGCAACTGGGAGATGCATACCTTGACAACTGATA
The DNA here is from genome assembly GCF_013396075.1 of Fusarium subglutinans. Lineage (NCBI taxonomy): Eukaryota > Fungi > Ascomycota > Sordariomycetes > Hypocreales > Nectriaceae > Fusarium > Fusarium subglutinans. Next base: position 64,033 of record NW_023502260.1, read on the forward strand.
AGCTGAGCCATACCAGCTGATGTCTTTGAGCGAGTGGAAATCGGAAGTGATTTGGGGAATAGCCTGTAAAGATATTAGTCTTCTGTGCTTGGTATGCCTTCTAGGCTCGCAGCACCATGACAAAAGCGACTCACAGTTGCTATGATGGATGTGTCCAGCAGTGCAAGGAACGATGCAATGGACACAGCACCCATCACAAGTACCAAAGGCAGTCCTTCCACATAACTCGTCTCAAGCTGCTTGGGTGCATGCTCCTTCGCCGAGGTGACAAGTTCATTTGGCGCTGAAGGCTTACTCTCGATGGCTTGACCATCCTTGGTACGTGACTGGGGGCGCGACTCTCCCTCCATGTTGCTGTGGAGTAGCGATGGTGGCTATAGCAAAATAGTCACGATGTCAGGAAGATGAAGGTTGTCGGATTACAAACGAGCAGGAGTTAAGCCGACATTTCGAGGGAATTTTGAGAGCATTTGAATGGCCCGTGTCTGTGCCGAGGACCCGGAGTCCCTGCTCCAGATCAGCACATCAGCAACGTGTTGACGTAGCATGTCAGATTTTAACCCCTGCAAAGCGCCTGCGGGTCGCACTGACGGGGGCGTGTCTCAGTTGGTGAGGGGAATGACTAGGACTTTTGGGGGGTGTTCCATTGCGTATGCTAGGTACTTCTAGGTACATCGTTGCGAATATTACAAGAAAGTCCGTGCCTTATCATAATCCTGAGGGATTTCTCAGCGCAGTATTTGTTGGTTTGGATTTGCATAATCGTTGGTTGCATGAGTGAAAATAGATTCTCGACTGAGTCAGACGGGATTAGACGGGATTAGACATGCTGACCCGAATGAGCAGACCATGCCATATTGTGCATCTGCTGGGGCACAACCTCTCGCCTCCTCTATATCCGACAAGCTACTTGTAGCAAGGAGGCGTTTGGTACGAGAGTTTCATAACACTGCCAACACATCATAGCCAACGGCCTGTATTGCCAAGAATCAACCCGACAGTCATGAACCACACAAGCTCAACAGAGTCATTCCGTCTTGGAAGTGAAGGTTACTCTTCGGGTGTCACCACAGAAGCCGCCAAGATCGTAGCGATGCTATCTCAAGATAAAGATACGAAGATGATTATCTGTAGTGTCCTGGTCGTTGCATTGACTTCGTGGTATCTAGCCGCAATAATGATGCGTAAAGGCAATACAAGCAAATACGCTGCTCTTAAGCTTGTCTTTAGAGGCTGACGCAAAGTATCGATGATGTGGAACAGTCTAGGGCTTAATACCAGCGTCGTAATGTCTTGCACCACTGTCAACGAGGATAAAGTTGCGCTTGTCCGGGTCACGACGGTCATCGCGCTGCTTGCAAGAATACTTATGAGGCTCTTCTGTTGTCAATCTTCAGCTTGTCAACATTCCATACCATCATCATACTCACATCAATAAACCATCCACAATCATCAGATTCATTATCAAACTCTCGTATTTGTTTTCGCACTCGTCTTACAGAAATGGACCTAGCATTTTATGTCGTCCCCTGTGTCCTGTCCCCATCCGATTACCAGGACGTGCGAAACGCCCACTATAAGGCATATTTACGACATCCCCTACACGCAAGTTTCCCCACGCCGTTGAACGTCGAGCGTATAGGGCATACAAACGATGGGATAGGGAGATACGCCGCCTGAAGGACGATCTCTGGGTTTTTGGCAGCCAGCATGGCCACATGTTCGAACTCTCCCGCGTAGAGCTTGTGGCCTTGAAAAGTCTCGTCTCGCGACTAGTTTCCACGCATTTTAAGCTATGCTTTGCAGCTACATAGCTGCATACTAACAAATTGTAGTCATTGCGCCAGGCAAGCGAGCTTTCTCCGTGATATCACCCTTGGGCATTTGGTGACTAAGCGGAACGATAAAAGCATAAGGACGTGCTCAAATTTTACGTTGTCGAATTGGAGACACAGGTAGATCTCATTTTGGAGTGTCAACTCCAACAAGGCAAACGTTTCCTCGCTGCTCAGAAAGGTGAGCGTATAGTGTTTGTGTGACGAGGCAGTACCATAAACTACTCTAAATTACTAAGAGTTACCATAAAATATATAAAACTCTTCATAGTTTAGCATAGACAGCAGAACCAGCTTAGGTAAAGTTATCATAAAACCATTTCGAGTACCAATTCCCTCCGACAACCATCCTGAGCTCCTCCTCTGTAGGCTCCGTTGCAACACCACAGTCCAAAAGCTCCGTCTGGAAGGCAGTAACATTCACCCGACCAAGTTGCTCAGCCTTGCCTCCAGTGAGAGAGTTCATGAGCGTCAGCGATGTCTCATATCCAGATCCGGCTTGGGCACTGTTCAGAACAAGAACAGATCGACTGGTAGCTCCATAGCTCAGTGACCAGCAGGTGCCGCACAATGGAGAATCAGGGCCCTCAACACCTTCGTAGCCAGCTATCTGATAGGTGACTTGGCCGAGCTTCGTCCAGTCTTGACCTTCGACGATCCGGCCGCCTTTCCAGCATGCTAGCTCGGTGATGGAGGCGTCATCATCGTCGTAGAATCCGCTGTATGTGACTTTGTGACTTAGTAAAGAACCTGGGACGCATGGTCTGGACCTTACCAGTGCTTGCAGTGTTTAAAGATATGCAGGAAGCAATGGTAGCCAGTTTAGAGATGTGCATCTTGAAGTCGAGACGAAGACGATGATGTAAAACTCCAGATAGGCTTACTTAATCTTGCTGAGGCACGAAAAGAGACAAACGATAAAGAATCAAGAAAACGCCAGTGTCTCTTTCTGCCCCCTCTTTGCTGGTGGTATGTCGGTTGTTAGCTGTTGGTTGCATGTCGCAGCCTGATGGGCCCATGAGGTATAAACAGCTGGCCTATTAGGTTTGCTCTGTAGTTTGAGTGGACTCGCTACTGGTGCCGCTCAGATAATTGGAGCGCTCTAGACTATCGCAGATCCTTGATCGCTTTGACCTCGTATAGGCATGCCTGGTAAATGACTGTTAACAGGGCCTCAATCCTAGTACCAACAACCAACAGAAGAATACAAACTTACGAGCTTCCAAGTATGGACATTGGCTAAGTCTACCCCATGCCATTTATCGCAGCTGGTTACCTTCTCCATCTTTGGGCCCCCTGGTCTTTTTCATTAGGCTAGAAGGTTAAGAAGAAATCACCGCATAGCGTTCGGGAAGAAAGAGCTTGTTACTACAAAGCTTCTCATGGTTGCTCTCGTGGTTATCACTGGAAGCAATGTGGAAAGTCGAGAAGCGGCCAGTGGTGCTTGAATGCATCTGGTATGGGAGGTGGTCCATGGAGAACATGTGACAAATACGAAGACTGCGGAACAAACAAGCTCACGTTTGGCTGCGGTAATAATTGTTGGGTCTCTCGCTCATGTGGGTGCAGCTGCTAGATATAGTATCTAAAGATAGAGCGTTCCAGTGGTAGCGTGCATAAAGATTATTCTCCCTCTCTGAAAGTGAGTCCTATCAGTAAATCTCCCTCCTTCGAAAAGATTGGATCTTTCATATCAAAGGTTCCACCGCCCGGAAAGATAAACCGCCCCTGCTGATTCAACGCCTCCTCCAAATTATGCGCCATGCTCCCTAACCGAAGCCCATACGTCTCAATATAACTTTCAATTCGCTTTTTTAAAGGCCACTTCTTCCTATCTTCCGCCATTTCTTGTATCCATTTCTCCCACTCCTCAGCTGCCGCCCCTGTGCCGTCAACATGGGCAGTATCCTTGACAATGTCGACATCGACAATTGGCTTCTTTGATTCGACTCGGACTAGCAATTTTGCATCTGTCTCAATCGCTCTTAGCTCGATGGTGGTGCTCCATTGGATCTTGCATACAAGCTGGAGATCTGATGATCCAACTTTGGATTTGACTGTACGTTGGGTATCTGTTTTGAGCTCTGTCGTTATTGTGACCTTGCCAGTACCAACCTGCGGCTCGACGACACAAGAGAGCTCAGCTTTGTTATACCAGTAATGTTCTTTCGTAGCTACATACTTGACACTTTCGGATTTATCATCTTCCCATTGCGCAGAGTTTTCGTCCACGTCATGGTATGTCATCTGAACCCCAGCACCTCTCTTCAAGTTCAAGCTCGCGTCCTGCGGCCTCTTCAAGATCCACTCCTCGTCGCCCCTGAATTGGTACTTGAGGATGTAATCACTGAACTCGGTGCAGGTGTTTCCAATGTGATTGGCCATTTTCCAAGGACCAGCGATAGCAGGCTGGAGCTTCTCAGCTAGGTACTGGTCAAGGAAGATTCCTCGCGACATTGCCAAGGTACCGCCAATTCCGTTGTAGAACCAATCGCCTGACCACTGAAGGTCTTGACTGGGCATCTTTCGGAACTGTGTCATTTCAGTAAAGAGAAACGCGTTATGGTCGCTCTGTTCACCTCCGGCCAGGACCTCTTTCCCATCAGGTCGATAATTGATGGTCTGCAGCCTGACTGAGGTGGGAGGAAAATGGGGAGCTTTCTGAGACACGTCCTTGAGACGTTGTTCTGGCGTCTTTCCGTCGGATGGAGCATCTATCTTCACAGTGTAGCCAAGGATGTTGTGATCATTCTCCTTCAGAAGGACTGATTCCAAATGCGTAATTAGAAACATGCGTATCTCTGCCCGGCATGTAGCCTTTTGAGCTTCTGGCACGCCTGGGATACTGCAGTGATCCCAAGCAATATTGAGAATTTCAGGAGTTCCAAAGTCGATCAGCAGCTGATTCACGCTGTAAGATCCTGGAAGCTCAATTGCGTTCCTAATCTTATCTGGAATAATAGCCATTTTCTTGAAGGAAAAGTCCACAAAGAACGCCAGGGACCAGTCAGATACATCAACCTTGACACGCGTCGGTGGTCCAACTGGCAGGGGGAAGCCATCTTCATCGTACTGGGGCGTACTACCGGGCTGCTCGAAGTAGTAATACGTCCCGCTTTCGAAATTGAGGTAGAAGATGGCCTGATCAGCGTTCTCCTTGTCGATCAAGTGCACCGAAGGCGACGACAATGTTCCTTTGAGTCCATATGTTGGAAACATGGCTTTGAACTCCTTGAGTCTCTCGTTACGCATGAAATGAAGTGCCAAGGTCTCATTGATGTTACCCTGAGATAGAGCAATGACCTGGTCATAGTCTTGGAGCTGTAGCCCCAGGCGGGAAGGGGATTGCAGCGTGTTAGACATGATGGGTATCACAGATAGAACAGAGAAAGACAGTTGTTGGTGAGGAAAAGGCCAGAATTGGAGGGTTGTCTGTGTCCGCCCTGCTCTTATCTGAACAGCCAAGACCTCGCAAAGACTGTGGGCTGTGAACACGGAGGATCAAATCAATCTATTGGCTCTGATGGGGGGAAAAGCAACGACTTAGCGTCAAGGTCGCCTGATGATTGGCCGTGCTTGCGAGTTCCGTAAATGTCTGGAACGGTCCGAAGTGTCAGCTATTCCGAATACATCATAGTGGGATCACGCCAAGCCAATATTGCAGTCACCTGCATCGATAGTCTTGTCAACCAAGGCCTAAATCATGCACGCAAGACTGGTTTGGGTGCGGAATGCCCCGTTGCTGATGATAACTAGCTGTTCTGACCATGACTTAGGCAATTGCTTGTCGGCCTTTCAAAACATGCTCTACTGGCACAAATTTTCTCTTACTCCCGTCTTGCCCCATATCTCAAGTCGCATTCATGCGCTTTTCCATCTTTCTGCTTGTTCATATACTCTAATCCCTACCACGCTATTAAAATGCCCAAAGTCACGTCCAGCTGCGAGTTGATGGACAATGCGTTCCCCGCAGGCGAAGTCAAACTCAAAGGCGACTTTTTCGTCGCCCAAGATGAAGCAGGCGAGAACATGATATTCTCGATCGACGATGACGGCGCGCTTCAATTGATTCTCAGAGATGAAATGGGAGATAACGACATTGTTCATCTAAGCTCCAAGTTCGGAGTGGCCGCCACTCAAGTTGTCACCGCTTTGGCCGTAAACCAAGACATAGACGGCACTATCCATCTTGTCTTCGCCGCCAACCAGAAAGATGGCTCTAGCAAGCTATATGTTGTTGAGCCCATGGCAGCGAAGAGGCAGGACTGGAACACGACTGAAAGCCTGACCGGTCGATTGTACTCGGGCGAGCAGTGGGCTATAAACATTCGAGAATTCCTCATTGTAAGGATCATTGCTGCTATGCACCAATACCATGCTGACGAGAACTAGGGATCAAGCAATGACAAGAAGAACTCATACCCGTGCTTCTATATGACGTTTAATCACATCGATAAGACAACTGGAGATGTATGGGCAGTGTGCGTCGACCCCGCTACTCGTCAATGGTCTCGACAAAAGACATTCGAGCTGCCAACCAACGCAATCAAAGTCCTTGACAAATGCCCTGCCAACATACCCCTTCATCGCGGACTCTTCGTTCTATACGAGGAAAGCGACTCACTGCAGCTCAAGTTTGTTGGATTCAACCCAATCAAAGAAAATCCCACACTGCGAAGCTTTCCCCAGCCAGTACCCAAGGGCGCTACGGCGTTGGCCTCTTTCGAGAGCCACTCAGGCTTCACAGATCTTCTGGTCTCTGGCGCCGATGGTTTAAGCTACAGAACTGCACAGCAGGTATTCCAAGTCGACAAGACTCCCTTCACGATTCTCAGCTCTGACCCCGCGTTTCATAATGCTACACAAATGCAGGTTGCTCAGACAAAAGATCATCTGTCGATCTGGACTTTAAGCCCCGAGAAGGCTTTGTCATATCAAGAGTTCTCAGTACCAGAAAAGGGGCAGCTACCTACTGAAGTTTCACCTGCCATACCACTTTTGGACAAGGTGGGAAAAGATGGTAGATTTGCTTGTTTGAGGAACCCGAAGCTGGGACAAAGACTTTTCTTTGTTGATGACACTGGCTCTATCAGGGTGTTTGAGCAGAGTATTGAGAGTGGATTGTGGCAGCAACCCACGGAAGTCTCTATTCCCCATTCTGACAAGATGATTGAGTTCTCTTCGCATACTATCCTTGTCACTGTCGAAGAGAATGACGGCACACCGATGACTCTAGAGCCCTTACTTCTGTCCAGCTCGATTTCGGTGGAGTGTCTCGTCAATGGTGTCTGGATTCGTACGTCGCCCACGGACAAAAAAGAAGTATCTACTGATGCATCGGGTCAACTGACCGTCATCATCCGAAGCGAAGGTCTTAGTACACCAGTTATAACCCTAACTAGTGGAACTCCAGGCAAGAAGATCTTCTCAGGCGGTAGGCTAGAGATTGACCCTATGCAGAAGCTCTGGTCTACCATCGGAAAGATCTCATCGGCTCAGGACCTCAGGAACATGAAGCTCCCTGATGGATCCAGCTTTGTGCGAGAAGGCCTTTCTGAGAAAGAACTTGAAGAGGCTGCAAAGACGCTTTTACATTTACACAAGGTGAAAAGCGAGATGGCTGATGATGAGGCAAACGGCATCTTCACTTTGATGAGGCAAGGCTTTCAAACTATCGCGCATCGTGCTTGGGGAGCTATCAAGAGCATCAGTGATAAGATCAAAGAAGTCGTGGAAAGCGGCGTCAACAAGGTGATGGAGGTAGTCGACATTGCTGTAAAGAAAGTCAAAGAAGCCTGGAACTTTGTCGTCGAGGTGAAGGATAAGGTATGGAACTTTGTCCTCGAAACCGCATCTCAGGTCGCAGCAGCTATGCAAACCGTCCTGGACACCGTTGTGAAAGGTTGGGAATATATCAAGGAAAAGCTTGGGTTCATCTTTAACTGGGGCGATATCGTCAAGACCAAGAACATGATCGCCAACATGACGACTCAGGGTATACTGCTTCTGGCAGATGGTACACCCTACATTGAGATCAAGGCTCATGCTTTCTTCGACAAGATGCGGGCCAAGATCAAAGAGCTCAAGGACAGCAAGCTACCCCCTGGCTTCAACGATCTCAAAGCTGGTAAGAATGAGGAGATGCGGAAGAAAGCAAGGGAAAAGGATGGTGCCAAGGACGAGATCAACAAGGCGGACAAGGATACCAAAACGCCACAAGCGCAGTATGGCTCCTATCATTTAAAGCACAGTCGAGGCAACGAAGCAAAGAAGAGCACGCCTTTCGATCGTATTCTTGACAGGCTCAGCGATGTCATGGAAGAAGCAGGACAGCTCGCTTCTCGGCTATGGGACAACATCAAGGATCTCATCGACCTTCATGGCGAAGTATCCATCGGCACTCTTTTGACGAAGCTAGGCTTTGAACTTCTAGAGGATATCCTTGATGTGGTGGAGAGCATGCTGATGGCATTTCTGGGGAACGTCAGCGACTTGCTCGTGTTGATTGCTGACAAGATCAATGAGACCATCAAGATCCCAGTTCTGAGCGCTTTGTACAGGAAAGTCAGTGGAGGGGCTGAGCTTACACTTCTCGATGCGATCAGCCTGGTCATCGCAATCCCAGCTACTATTGTGTTCAAGGTTGTGAATGGGGAGAGTCCATCTAAGATGGAGGGCGCGGAATGGCTTACCAAGCCTAATGCTCTGCGTGGGAAACTTCGTGCACGGATGGCTGGTCTCATCAGTGATTCTATCGAGGCTTCATATGCGCCTGTCATTACCAAGAGAGCCGTGGCCATTCCTATCAACCAGGACAACGACACAAGCTCCGCTGAGAAGCTCGTCAATAGGAACTCCGACTTGGGTCCTGTTGTTGGAGCGCTACAAGCCCAAACCTTTTCGATCGCACCGTCAGATCACGAGAGCGACGAGGAAGACAGACGAAAAAACCAGATGGAGAAGGGCTACAGGGAATACCGCGAGACAGCTCACCCCATCATACGTCTGTTGCAATCAGAACTGCCCTCCACTTCAATTCTCGACTACACATTCATTATATGGCCGACCCTGTTAGATCCAGTGTCAAGCCGTTCAAGCCGTAACTTCTTGTCATCCTTAGCGTCACTGCTCAGATGGATCTGTTCCGTAGATCGCTTCGTGACATTTCAAAACAAAAACATCTTATCAGCAGATACAGACACACCCGGCTTCCTTCCCAAATTCGCTCTCTGGATCGCCAGTGGTATTCCAATTCTCGGCTCGTTTATCCACAAGAAGCTCGGCCACTGTCTTGGTGTCATCTCTGGGTGTGTCCAGGTACTCCTGCTTTATTATGAGCAGTGGGAAGTGTACATGCACTATAACGAGTACTCGCTTTATCTAGCTCTCGAGGAATGGCTGATCACCGTCGCGAAACTTGTTCATTACAGTGCAGGGTGGAGTCAGAATCGAGCTACTGCCAAGGTGGCACTGGTGTTGTGTGATGCTGGGATGGCAATGGCGATGGCGAGATCAATTGCTGAAGGGATGGGGAAAACGAAGCGCCTTTATTCTGGGGTAAACCCTTGTCCGTGAGAAAGTAGACAATTTACTACTATATAAAAAACACCAATGGAATTTATAGTTTTTGAATGGAATATTCTTCTGATTGAGGAAATGGACACTGCCCCTTATTAACAGTGCGGCCCCTTCTCTTGGTAACAAGCTTCAAGACCATCATTCCACTATTCCAACCCAGGGACTTCTCCAGCTGAGAACAGAGGAGACGGAAGATCACCGTCCAAAAACTTTCCAACAAGTCCTGCATAATACCCTGCGTACTGAAACAAGTGCCCATGACCACTACCCGGAAGCATGACAAAGTTGGCTCTAGAGAGCTGTCTTGCAAGAACGAAAGAATTCTGCGTCGGGACAATGAGATCATTATCACCACAAGTCACAAGCGCATCCTTCTGAATGGCCTGTAAAAGAGCATACGGAAGCGGATCTGCATCCCATGTAAGGTACGCTTGAGTCAGATTGAGGAGAGGCTTTCCCGTGGTGAATAGTGCGATCTCGGGCTCGCCATTCTTGCCAGCGACGCCAGCTCGTGACGAAGTGCTTCTGTTGAGCCACGCAGCACCTTCGTCTCCTGTAGTGGGAGGAAAGAAAGCACCGATGGTAGGTGGTCCGGGAGTAGGGCTGAAGACAATAGATTGGATCTCATTCATAGGACGCACCAAACCAGCTCCAAGACTGGGGCCTGTGCCTGCAAGGATCAATTTGCGAACGGTATCGGGAGAATCGAGCACAAGTTGTTGCGCGATATACCCTCCCATAGAGAAGCCCAAGACGTCAACTTCCTTGACATTAAGCTTCAAGAGCAGAACGTTGAGAAAGGCGAGGAGATTGATGGCAAAGCCCTTGATGCTTGTCGCGACGGGTCCCTTGCTATGACCAAGGCCAGCGTAGTCATACGCGATAAGCTGGCGACCTGATGCAGTGAGATTGTTTATCAGCTCAGGATCCCAGGTATCGATGGTAGATCGGACATGATTGAGCATGAGAAGTGGAGGGTGAGAACTATTCGACTTGCCGATGAGACGATAGGCAAAGTCGATCCCATCAGCACTGAGAAACAATGTCTTTGCAGTCTCTTGAGTAGACATATCGTAAGAGGAGATTTTTGGTATTATTGAAAGTATGAACAAATTATTGCTTGTAAGGAGGAGATACCTGAAGCCTTTTAAACATATCCGTTGTCTTACTTCTTTGTAAATCCTGCACCGGCTTGTTCTACAAATGAACCCGTTGCTATTTCATTTCCGCCCAGGCGCCCGTGCATTAGAAATGGCTGTCGGTCAGAAATATTAACAATGCAAGAAGAACCTGACGGCTGACGTGACCTAAAATCTGACTAGGACCGGGACTCTCACTAAGCATATCAGTAATCAGGCCGGCCATATGACAACGCCCGGTAAAATTATCTAAATCAGAGCGAAGTATCATTTTAATCCCTAGGGACGAAGACTCATCGTCACAAAGATAGAAAAAGGAATATACCATTAATACTTCCTATTTACTTGGGTCCACCCATAGTCTTCCTACTACCTCTTCTTTTTCTATCTCTTCCAGGCCATTGGGGATATCCAGGAAGGGAATTTCTTTCAGAATTGGATCAATGCGTTTCTCCTCTAACAATCGCAAGACTCCCTTGGTTGCAGCCAAGTCAGATCCTAGTGTTCCTGCCACTGTCACTGACTTCAACACCACATCCTGGGTTGGCAGGGTCATGATCTCGTTGCCCAATCCAACCACTACTACTGTCCCACCTGGCTTTACCGCCGTTACAGAAGAAGCTGTGGTGCCACCGGCACATGCAAAATCGACAATTACGTCCAACGTGACGTCCTTTAGCTCCTCGAGGGATTCAAAGCAGCCAGCCGCCCCTAGCTTCAGGCCTTCCTCAAGCTTATGCTTTTGTAAGTCGAATCCATAAACTTTCGCCCCAGCTATGATAGAAAATTGGAGGCCTGCCATTCCAAGGCCCCCTAGGCCGATCACTCCCATGGTAACCCCGGGCTTTGCTCCGGCCTTGGACATGACAGCAAAGTAAGATGTGGCCAGTGCGTCCATAGCCACTGCGGCCTGGGCAAAAGAAACATTGTCGGGGATTTTGATAAGCCGGTTGACAGGTGCTGCAACATATTCGGCGTATCCTCCGTCAAATCCAAGTCCAACAGCAAAGGCCCAGTCGTGCTCCTCTACAGGTTGACAGATAATGAGACAAGCAACCCGATCACCCGGGTGATAGTCTTTGACGGATGAGCCGACTTTGGTGACTATACCCGCAACTTCATGCCCGCATATGAGAGGTTTCTTTATCCAGCCATCGTAATAACCTTTGAGAAGATGGCAGTCTGAGTGGCACATGCCCGCGGCCTTGACCTGAATCTGTACATGCTCAGGTCCGGGCTCAGGAATGGGAGCGTCGATGAGTTCCAAGCCCGACTCAACGCTGGAGTATTGGAAGGCCTTCATTTTTCAAGGGAGGAAATGGCAATTTGGAAGATGGGGTATGAGTATATGTAAATCGTACGTCAAATAAGCTGAGATATTTGGCAGGGCCAGTGCATCCTTTAATAATCGGAGAGGCAGTTGCTGACAAGTATCGGCAAATAACAAATACAGGTGCTAGTATTGGAGGAATATCAGATACAAAATTGCAGCTCATGTACCCAATACTGGTAACAAGAAGGTCGTACTGCATTCTTTCACATAATCCAAGCTGAGACGAATTTCCTTGACTGGTGGCTATTGGCTACAGCTAGAAAGCACTAACGTTGATGGAGGTACCCACGACACGCACATGACGTATAAACAAAGGAAAGTATTCGCACTGTACGCTGCCGCAGCGAGCGGGCTCTCCTTGGCGGCACCGCTTGCAGCTAGGTCAAGTGCCTCTGCCCCATGAGGTACTAATGGGATAGCGTCCTTTAGCTCCAATTTTGCTGGAACGCTTGGGCTTCCTCGGCAACTCTCGGTGTCTTTCGTGTATCCCGGATTCACCAAGGAATGGATGCAGGTCGCTGCGGTAGATACCCGGAGTGCGGACTGCGGAGGTGGGCACTGCTAAACCTGCCGCAGTGCGGAAGTTATGTGTAACACGAACTCGTTGTGTTGAGAGAGTAGCACGACCCATGTTACATGTACAATGGGTCGTACCATGTCTGGATTGTGTGCTTCCGAGTTGAAGACGTTGATATAAGGGTAGTCACTCCAACCCGTCAATTTCACTTAGTCCTAGAGCACCTCAATAATACCAATCATTCTTTGTATTAAATTGATCCTCTACTTCAGCTCCAAAATGGCTGCCCTTAGCAACAGACAAGTCAAGAACAGCAAGTTCAGCACTGACCTTGCTGACCATTCAGAGAGTCATGCCTCCAAGACCGGCCTGTACGCCGACAACCAAGAGCTTGATGTTCTCGTCATCGGTGCTGGTTTCGGTAAGCTTGCCGCTGTTCAACACGTATGGCATATAGCAATCTAATAATATTGCAGCGGGAGTGTACATGCTCAAAACACTTCGTGAACGCGGTCTGAAGACGGTCATCTTCGAAGCTGGAAACGATCTTGGCGGCACTTGGCGATGGAACTGCTATCCTGGCGCTGCAGTCGACTCTGAAGTTCCCGAGTATGAGTATTCCTGGCCTGAAGTATATAACACTTGGTCTTGGCGCACCAACTACCCAAACTTCCAAGATCTTCGCAACTACTTTGATCACGTAGATAAGATCATGAAGATCAAGAAAGATTGCTCTTTCAATACTAGGGTCGTCGGGGCATATTTTTCGACAGGTGAAGGGAAGTGGTCAGTTGAGACTGCAGATGGTCGAACGACAAAGACGAAATATCTCGTGCTGGGTACTGGTGTTGTGAGTCTATGACTTTTAGATGACCTTCCTCGCTGCGCTATTGCTTTACTAACGATGCACTGCTTCATATAGTTTTCCAAAAGGTTTGTCCCCAGTTGGCCAGGAGTGGATAAGTTCAAGGGCATCATTCACCATTCGTCATTCTGGCCTGACAAGGAGATTGACGTTAAAGGAAAACGTTGCGGTATCATCGGCACTGGAGCGTCTGGTGTGCAAATCACCCAAGCCTGGGGCCCAAAAGCCGCTGAGGTCAAAGTCTTTCAAAGGACCCCTAACCTTGCTGTTCCCATGCGGAGAAAGGCCCTCCCTGCTGAAGGCCAAGATAAGAAGCTTTATCCCGAACTATTCAAGCTCCGTGAGACAAGCTTTGCAGGTTTTACCTATGACTGGTGTGAGCGCAGTACCTTTGATGACACACCAGAGGAGCGTGAAGTTTTTTACGAGAAACTCTGGCAAGATGGTGGCTTCCGGTTCTGGGTTGCTAACTATAAGGATACTCTTCTTGACCCAAAGGCTAATGAGGAGGCCTATCGCTTCTGGGCCAAGAAGACAAGGGCTCGTATCAACTCTGAGAAGACTAGGGATTTACTGGCACCACTTGAAATGCCACACTACTTTGGCGTAAAGCGCCCTTGTCTGGAAGAGACATATTACGAACAGTTCAACAGAGATTCAGTACACGTCTTGGATACCAAGAACAACCCGGTCCGCGAGTTCACCGAGACAGGTATCACCCTCGAAGACGGGACTCATCACGAATTGGACGTCATCGCCGTCGCTACTGGCTTCGTAAGTTCTTTCGCTTCAGTTTATGAACTAGGACCTAACATTTGCAGGACGTATCTACCGGCTCCATGACCCAGCTAGGCCTTCACAGCATCAATGGAACTGACCTCGAGAAAGACTGGCTCCCTGGGGCCAAGACTTATCTCGGCACGACCGTGCCTGGTTACCCGAACATGTTCTCCATGTACGGTGCCCAGGCCCCGACCCTCCTGAGCAACGGCCCGACGACAGTGGAGATCCAAGGCCGATGGGTCACTGATGCCATTATGAAGATGGAGCGCCGAGGCATCAAATACATCAATCCAACGACTGAAGCCGCCGACAAGTGGAAGCAGCATGTTGTGGACCTGAATAACGCAACCTTGTTTCCTACCACCAAGTCCACGTATATGGGGGGCAATGTCCCTGGCAAGGCGTTTGAACCTCTGGCCTATGCTGCCGGTATCCCGACTTACAAGAATGAGATCCGAGCTGCGTTGGATAATTGGACGGAAGGTTTTGAAGTTATCCAGATTTGATGAAGTTTATTTGTACGAGGGATTTATCCTTTGTTCCTATTAATATTGTTAGTACTTATAAAAGATACTATTAAAGAGATTCTTTATTATATGGATTAATTTCTCGATACCAGCTATATGCTACTTGAAGATTAATGAAGATTGGTTAAACCATCATTTCTGCTGCGTTAAGCAAGGGCTAGAAATGGCGAACCATTCTTCAGTGCTTTCCGCCGAGCAAGAGACATCCCAGCATAGAGATAAAGCTCTTTATGACCGTTTAGAATTATATTCATTGACTCCTCCAGTATAGGTGTTGCATGGTAAGGGATATCAGCTCTCAGTCACAGGTCTCAACTGTAGACAACACATCTAGCTCACAAATTATATATAGTAACTCATTACATTTAGTTGGCTCCGTATTGTTCAAGTCGCGCGACTGATGGTATAGTACAGATGGATTTTTAAAATAGACTTATATAAGGAACATTCATGATGGATTGAGGCTAAGGGTGGACTCAAGACTGCATGAAATACGGTTGATATGTCTCGGCTTTGCTATCATTAACCTCGGGTTACCAGCATTAACCGCGGGTTATCATCGATGCTTGTTCGCGAACTAGTATGTTCTAAGTGAGAATACTAACTAACCAAGGTTTTCTGTGCTGATTTTAGCTCCCAGTAGCAAGTCCCAACTACCCATAACACATCTGGCTAACCACTTCGACATTATACCACGAGTTAGAATACGAAACTAGCTTATTTAACTAAATACCAACACTCAATCCTGCGAGAAGGCATACCTTGTGATTCCTCCTGGCTTAATTCATATCGTTACTCTGGCAGAACAATTCACTGCCTGATAGCTACAAAAGGTATAGCCTGTATTATTTAGGATGGTACTCCCTGAACACCAGAACACTTAGCAATCCTCTACTACTATCTACAACCCCGCAAGCTAAAACAACCGCACGCTAGTACTCCGCAAGCTAATTTAGTCACTTCATAGGCATCGAGACAGGCAGAATGCCAAGTATTATTGGTAGATCATAGCAAACCAAGTCGTAAGCTGTCCCCATTTCGGCTCGTAAGCCGCAGGTGAGGCATTTTCTGAGCAACTACCGGTGCACACATCAAGAATCATGGCTTTGGCTGCGTGCACCGAAAATATCTGACTCCTGCGAAAGCTCCACTCCGCATTACATTCCGCTGATCTCATTAGCGTGCAAAGGTAGTTGAGATGGGCGAGGATATATAGATCCACCTCAGCGTGACCCGAAGCATTGTTTCTCCGTAGCACAATAGCCAGAGTTGTTAATATCGAACCTACAAAGTCTCCCATTTACATCAACATAATGCATTTGAACGAGGAAACGCTGTCTCGTCTTCGTGGCATCGTGGAACAATCTTGCGAGAACCCTCAACAGGACATCCCCGGAGCATCGGTTGTCGTGATTGGCAAAGATGGGCAAGAACTATTTGCTCATGCCGCTGGGAAAAGAGGCTTAACGTCACGAGAGAACATGTCTCTAGATAACATATTCTGGATTGCCTCCTGTACCAAAATGCTCGTTGGGTTGGCCTGCATGCAGCTAGTTGAGAAGGGAACACTCAACCTCGACGACGGCAGTCAGGTGGAGCAGTTATGCCCTGAATTGAAGGACATAAAGGTTTTACAGCCGGATGGTATCATGGTAAAGAAAGACAAGGCCATTACGCTGCGGATGCTATTGACACATACCTCTGGGCTCGGTTACTCTTTCTTCAATGAAAGGCTTAGGGACTGGGCTTACCCTGCCGGCGCAGATGAGTTCAGCGGGAGGATCGAGGATATGATAATGCCTCTCTTATTCCAACCAGGCCAAGGCTGGGAGTATGGAGTAAGCAGCTGCCTGACTACCATTTCAGATGTCCGAAGCTAACCGAGCCCAGCCTGGAATCGATTGGGCTGGTGTCGTTCTTGAACGAGCGACAGGTCTGAGGCTTAATGACTATCTTCAAGAGAGGGTGTTTAGGCCCATCGGGATCACGGAAATGTCCATGTTTCCCACTCACGAGATGCGAGCTAAACTAGCATACATGCATCAGCGGGGGCCAGACGGAACTTTGAGACCCTGCAATCATCCGTTGCGACGGCCTCTGGTGGTGGACCCCGATGACAAGGTCGAAATTGAAAAGATCTTCAACAGTGGTGGTGGCGGCATGTTTGGCAATCCTCGAGACTACTGCAGTAAGTTGATGAGAATCTATGCGTCAAGACCGAGTGATGCTAATGCCTTGTATAAAGAAGTCCTTGCTGTCCTGCTCAACGACGGTACTTGTCCCAAGACAGGTGTCAAACTTCTGGAGAAGCAGACAGTGGATGAAATGTTTAGAAACCAAATTCCTCAGTTTCCAAATTTCAGCCGTCAGGGAATTCAAGCTGCGAGGCCCGAATTTACTCACAGTGTTCCTGAGCTCTATCCTGTCGCTGGCGACCCGCCTCAAGGATGGGGACTTACTTTCATGCTTAGCAACGGCGGGCCGACAGGAAGATCAAAGGGAACGGTTCATTGGGCTGGTTTGCCGAATCTCTGGTGGTGGGCTGATCGTGAGAAAGGCGTCGCTGGCATGGTTTGCTCACAGATTCTACCTTTTGGCGACATGAAGGTATTGGGACTTTGGGGCGCTGTTGAAGCCACGATTTATCAAGCACTGGCTTAAGTCATACGTCTGCGGTCTAGAGGCTCTAGCAATACGTATCAATCGAGACTACCGTGTTGAAACTCTCTTCTCCTAATTACATCATATGTCTAATAAACCCGGTACGCACATTGATCATGGCATGCTGCAGCGCCTCAGCAAGGTCTCCAGCCATATCGGACTTCTTCCCCAACAAACATAATGCCTTGATGCAGCTTTCAGCCTCCTGCAGTTTGTTTTTGAACCCAACGACGAACGTGGACGTGCCTCTAGCATCTCGCATGTTCTCAGCCTCCTCTAGGGACAGGATACTAGCCTTTGAGAAGGCTCTAATGAGGATCATTGTCCATGGCTCAGTGAGAATAGTGCCATCGTTCAATGCAGGGTGAAACTCGGGCGACTCAGGTGGTGCGTCAACGTAGCTGGGGATTGTGGCCACATTCCCCAGCCCAGCAAGCTCCAAAGTGCTGTTCTCCCTCATTCGAG
Source organism: Fusarium subglutinans (assembly GCF_013396075.1). NCBI lineage: Eukaryota > Fungi > Ascomycota > Sordariomycetes > Hypocreales > Nectriaceae > Fusarium > Fusarium subglutinans. Next base: position 81,736 of record NW_023502260.1, read on the forward strand.
CCACCATTCCCGCAGCCAGACGCTTGTTCTTTGCATCTTCCAAGCCCAAATCGTTGTCATCAATGAATTCGATGACATCTGCAAGCATTAAGACAGCTAAGTGCCAATGTGCGGATATGCAAATAAACCAACCCCGGATGCGCTGAGGCACGTTTGGGAAGTCCTGAACCATTTCCTTGAAGAACACTCCATGTCTCCTGTTCCAGTAATCATAGATCAGGGCTGCGTTAAAGATCATGTCCTCCAATTGACGGCCTGGGGCTGACTGCCGTAAGGCGCTTTGTAGATATGACACATGTCGAAACAGGAGAACTTTGACGGGACCTGATGTCATGATGTCTTTGGCGGCCTCCTCGTATGAGCATGGCCATTGGGTCCTGTGGCAGATTTCGCTGTCTGTCCGCAGGAAGACTTCATAGTTCCATCTGTAGGAACCTGTGGCACCATTGCATGACTCAACACCCCTTTGAACATCATATCGACACTCCTCATCAACTACGACAATGGGCCGTTCGTACATTGCCGCAGCAACTGTGTCAAACATGATGGCGAGCCAGTAGAGCAGGCCTATTGTATCTCTGTCCTCGCGAGCCATGGCTGTAATGCCGTGATTCAATTGCTTATCCTTGGATCGGAAGCCTTTATTTATCGAGTCACACTTAGCCTTCAAAGCATGCATCCTCCTAGCTGCCCGCTCTGCGTAAGTGGGCGGGCCATCCCTGTGAATTATATGCTGAACTTGAGATCGGATGGATGGCCAAGACTGTGTTTCTGTCTCGGGTTCAGCCTGTTGTGCATTTTCCCAAGGCCTCTGCGCCATGCTAAAGATAATTTCTGCGCACGCAACCTGGTACGAGTCAAGTTCTGTAACATCTTGTAATGCACGATGAGCGTTAGTCCAGAAATATCGTTGCAGTGTCCGATCAAACTCGTCTTCCGAACTGCCCAAGGCACCTCTCTGGGATGAATCTGAGTGTCTCCTCCTAGCTCTTGCGCTACCCTGGGCCCATTGTGTAGCAAATGCTAGCACCGCAAGCTTCAGGGCGTTTGAAGCTGCTTTCTGCTCAGAAGGTGTCATGTCCAGCACTTTGTACGAGTTTGCGATGTTATCGAGTCTGACGGTACGCTGTAGAATTCTATTTGTCCACGATGTCTTCCACTCTGGCGCAAGCGCAGCAACGCTCGCTGAGTCGAGGCTCTGTCGATACGGACAAGTCATCTCGACCAGCCAGCACGAAAGGTGGTGCTCAAGCACATCATGGTAGATCTTGACCAAGTTTGAGGAGGTTAAGTGCCTATGAAATGAATTTGAGAGGCTCTGATCAATCGAAAAGGGGGATAGTGCGCCCTGTGTGAGGCTCCAGGGTGATATCGAGTAATTTGGGCTTGTGGTGCGGGTGATACCGTCGAGATGGCTGACTGCTCTGGACCTGGAGCCCGTACTTCGGCCCTCCTCCCTGAACTCGACTTCGGCTAAGAAATTTGAAACTGTGCCGTCAAAACCGGAGAGTTCGCACTGGTAAGAGGCACTTTGTTGTTGAGTGAAATGGCTTTGTGCCGAGATTTGAGAAGCGGGGTTGGCTAGTAGGTGTTGACCAACTTGAAGCTTGCCATTATTCTCATCGACATCGGACGGTAGCGGATCAAGGCTCTCGGTAGAGTGTAGCCAGCCGAAGTCATCTGGAGCGGCAACATGACTGAGTCGTGAAGCCTGCGTTGTATCTGACCACGACATGTTATCCCAATTGCAAAACGCCGTTGTTTCAATGTCTCTAGGCGACAGGGAGTTGAATGCCTCACTATAATCCAGCCAGTGTTTTGAAGCCTGCATTGAGGGCATACCAACATTCCAACCGTCAGAATTTGTCGATTGATGTAGCTCAGCCACTGTGGACGGTGAGACATCTTGTTGCCGTACAAAACTTCCAACGCTGTCTTTCCGTGATTGGAAAATCCAAGCAGAACGTGCACGCATGTTTGCTTTCATCATTGTGCACGTTTTCTTCGTCTTTGTACAATAAGAACAAGGCCGATGGCTGCTCTGACTGCCTGCGTTGCCTGTATACTCCCTCAGCTCCATAGGCAGTAATAAGGCGTCACATGCTCGTTTTGACCGTCTGCATTGGTCGCATGCGTGATTTTGGCGTCTTGTTCTCGGCCCACTGAGACTCGTGCTGGGAGCATCAAGTGATGAAGTGGTGAGTGTAGTCATACTGTCTTTGTCGTGGGTACTGGAGCAATAATAATTGGAAGTGTAAGGGATCGATGACAGGAAGGATAAACAGAAGAAAAGAACTGGGTGGCATCCATTCTGCCGCCATTGTACTGCCCCCCTCTCCCGCTCATGGCACCTGGTTCCCCGCAATCAACTAACTAGTCACACTACCCCAGGTTTCGTTAGCGGCCAAGATTTTGCTTGCACTGTGCGTTGCAGATTGCGGGAACCTGCAAACTCTAATGACGCTAAGAACACGCTGATAGGTTGCAAATTGTGCCCCCTGGCATGGGCATCCTTGGTCCTTTCTTTTGGTCTAATCTCGGACGCTGTACTGGTAGTGCATCTTAGGTAGTGAGGTCAAAGCGAGTTGCAAGACGACTGAGCCTATTCCCTGGAGTAAGACGAGACGTTTGCTAGCTGTCGTGTTGAACATTGTCGATATAACTTGTATACATAGATAATTTATTAAGCTACCGCATCCACATAAGCAAGAGACCTGACAGTTTAGATACCAATATCCTAACTTCATTGGCAAGCCATACCAATCCTCCTCCAAGCCGTGACAACCTCTCCACTTCTCACATATATGCCCCGCTTGTCCAAAACTCATGCCCTCTGCCAGTAATACAATAGAGTATCTGGAGCAAGTGCTTCAAATTAACACCTAATAAAGTTCTTTTCTTCGCCAGGGAATATAAACAAACCGATTGACAGACTGATGATTTAAAAAAGCTTTGTTTGACTGGCCAAGGTTTATTCCTTGATTGTTGTCCTTGGCAAAAGCACAATGAAGAAACGTTATGCTTGTGGCATGCAGCCTTAGAACGGCCTGGAAGGCAACTGACATTTGGGCGTAAACCTTACTATCCAAGAAACACTCTCCAGCTTTTAGAATATACTTCAGGCAAGTGACACAGGACAGAGCAAAAATATAATTTTCTACCCCGCAGGCTTTCATAATATTAAACCTTATACAATTTAAACTTAACCCTTTAGTATAAATATCCCAGGCCTCCACCATCAGTCGCACTGCAATTCTCTTTGACAAACCTCATCAGATCCTGACTAGCATCATGGCGGCCAGCAACCTTTTCAATCAACTTCCAGCAGAACTTATGATTACTATCCTCGCTACCTTTACCTCCCCTGAGGATGTCCATTCCTTAATTCGTGCCGATCCTCACGCTTTGTGCGTTTTCCTCCAACACAAGAAGACTATCGTCCCGTCCCTTCGGCGGAATCTTTACCATGAGTCTTGTGGCCAAAGCCTCGTACAGGCGACCATGATATATCGGCTACGGAAAAATGAGCACGTCTCGCAGTGCGAAACACGGCCTCAAGCTGTGCAGGTTATGAAACCAGTCCTAACATCACCACCAGAACGATTTCGAGAAATGAAGTTAAATTTAGGAGCCCTTAGAGGTTTATATCAACCGATTCGCGAATCACGAAAGTTTCGGGATTATTATCACATAAGGGCAAGCGAAATGCACTTTGTAAGTTCTGCAACGCGTCGCAAGCAATTTCGGTTGTTGAACCTCGACAGTGGACAGTTCCAAAAGGCATATCTATTATTCGAAGCATACCGACACACCCTCTCTTTCAGCACCAACCTGTTGCAGGATTATGGTACTGACGACGATAGATATGACTTTCATATTCCCTGGAACTTCATCTATCAAGATGAGCTTCTTTGCGTCTGGACCTTTCAGACATTCTTTGTATTCCTATTCCGCGAATATGAGAATCTCTTGAGTCGGGTTGAGAGCCGCATCTCTGTCTCCCACTATCTCTACCGGTTTGATTCAGATTGGTGCATCCAGCGACGGGAATTCCTGCATAGGGGCCGACGCGACCGACTCCAATTCACAGCTTATCTTTGCTCGCAGGGTTGTCTTCGGCTTCTGAACATCCAATACATGGATGATATTGCACAAGAAGAGCATATTTTGTCTTTATATATGCGATATCTCGAGCTTAAAGCGGACCGCCAGACATGCCCGATGGTGGTGGGTTCTGATCTTGAACACTCACTCAGGACACTTTGCTCAAGGGGGGGTCAAAGAAGATTGCGAGGTCTTTACTAAATGACCCAAATATTTCTAAAAGCTCAGTATAGACCTTTTATGCATTTGTAGTCACATTTTTCCTCGGCTCAAATACAATACCATTTATTCTTGTTCCCTGTCGCTCTGTTCTTCCTCCTCCTCTCACTCACTTTCCCACTCCATTTCAGAGTGATTGCCCTCTAACCTGTCAATCAAGGCCTGATTGTCACTAAATTCTATCTTGCCATACAAATGGGCTTCCAGTGCATGATATCTAGATCCAGGCCTCTTCCTCGGCGTTGCAATACTGCTATCTTTACAAATTACCCCCTCGTAATAGATTTCGAAGGGAAAATCAAACTGGATGCCCTTTGGATCTGGACCTGATACGTTCGGATGGTCGCGAATCGCATCAAGCATATACCGCCAATTCACCAGGGGTTGGTGAGCAAGGTCGTTATATACCCACAACGAGCGCAGATCCTTCATTCTAAGGAGCCAGTCGTGGAGAAGTCGGGGGTCAATCAGTGTCCCCAGTTCCAGGTCTTGGAGCCCTGGCAAGTCGTATGTTGCAGCGCGTGTTGGCCAAACCGCTCGATAACCAGGCATACTGTCGCGAGAGAATCCAAAGGTTTCTAGCGTAGAATGACACTTGTCGATCAGGTCGTGAGCTAAATCTCCAATCTTCCGCTGGACATGTTGCGTTCGTTTGTACAGAAAACTAGTCATGGCCGTTTCTGTGAATAAGTCACACGGCATGTGTGGATATAGAGTACTAAGATTCAGTTCCTTCAAGTTGCTCAAATCGAGTTGTTGCCATCCTGGGATCTCTTTACATTCCACGTTTCCCAGCATGTCTACCTCGATCGAGAGGCTTGAAATCGCGATGCCTGAAGCCGATAGACATGTTATGGCCGTGTTGAAGAGCCTCTCGGCTACTATAGCACAGGCATAGTCTCGGGCATAAGTGGCATTGTCAACGCCGTCTTCATTGCGGAGGAATCTCGGCGTCAAGTCCTTATGCGTCTCGATCCTTGTATTGGGAACATGCAAACGAAGGTTCTTCCAATCCATCGGCCCATCGGAATCTTGCAAGTAGAGGCCCTTGTAATCTATATTGTGGGCCAACCTGACCTTTTCAAGACGACTCCCGACCATCTGGAGGGCGTTGGTCCACGTCTCTATCAGCTCACCATCTGGGTCCTCAAGCAATCTCTGTGCTTCTTTCGCGTCGTTTATGTACGTTCCATGAGCCAGGGATACAGTACTATCTGGGTTGTGGTCCGGCGTGTTGAAAAGGATTAACCGCTCCCATGTTTCGGACACTAGCTTCCAGCTTGCATATGCGATAAAAGTGATGGATTGTGTATAGCCGGCCACCCGTGAAAAGTCGCCACGTTGAATGTTTCGCAGACGCTCGCGTGTTGGCTTGAGCTGTATGTTGGCGAACAGCAACTTGTTCACATAACTACAATCGGCAAACTTTCGGTGCGTCAATCCCAAGGCTTTTAGTTGGTCAGAGGTTTCGCTGGCAGATAATCAGCATGCGAATACATAGGGCTGTTCGATAAGAGGTACCTGAAGCGCAGGTCTTTAGGATTGCCGCAGAGGAGTAATACCTCTGAGACAATCGCGACGATGATTTCTTGAGGGATACGGGGAAATGCCGCAGATTCAATGGGGCCCGTTAAGCTAGCCATTTGGTTATGTCGCGTGAGTGAAGAGTGATATGTGCAAAACACCAGTATCTTAGGTGTTGGCTTGGTCGATTACTGTGAAGGCAGATTTGTGTAAAAGATAAGTTACAGATAAACGTCCAATCGGGTGTTCATTATTCTTTATTCATGCAGTAATCATCACGTGAAAGTTGTTTGCCAATCACTTCATCGCACCCAAAGGGCAGATTAGTCATAGGGTGAATTTCAGCTTTGGCTGAACAAGTCTCGTTTTCTTCAATTAAATGCGGCGGCCTACTTGACGCTCATGCCCAGGAGAAGTGTTCAGAATGCAGGTACACTCCCCCAGAATCTGCACTCCCAAGAATATCCAAATTGAGAGACGCCACAGCATTTCGAACGTCATTCTGCATAGTATCCGGACCACAGACATATACACCAAGAGAGTCAGCAGATGTCATACGGCTTGCCAGCTCTTTCAGAATCCCTGGCAAGTCAGGTCGGCCATGCAGTTCGTCAAATGATATCAGACCTTCTGTTGCTCTTTCACTTCCCGACTCTTTGTTGCCAGGCACGAAGCTACTGTTCGATGGGAGGCTTGATTCTGCTATGCCTCCGCTGGTGCGATGGATCTGCACTTGCAACCCCGATATCATTTTGTCTGAGTACTTGAGCAACGTCTCGCTCACAACTTGTCGATACCAGCTGCAGCTCTCGGCATCTCGACTTGCTAGTATCACACGAAGTGATGAAAACGGAGATCCCTCTCTTTGGCCTTCTTTGCAGTCTTTATCGTCCTGACCTGTCTGGGTCGCAATATACTGCTCGATGAATGGCAACGTCCAGCCAGCTCCTGACCCTCCCGCGATGACAACGAGTTGGTTGTTATTCACGAAACGCTGTGTATTGATGCCTCCGTATGGTCCATCGACTAGCACCGAGACCTGAGCTCCCGGGTTTTGCAAGGCGTATTCATAGAGCTTTGAAGTAAAGCCTTGGTGTTTCTTGAGATAAAAGACAAGGAATGACTGGTCATCTGGGGATGGTGCTGGCAGGGAGCAAATAGTGAACGGGTGAGCTGACAAGGCTTGTGCAAGTCCAAATCCAGTGAAACGTAAGAAGCAGTGCTGTCCTATCTCCCATGTGAAGTTGGCGGGGATGGTGACACGGACGAAACCGTTGTCCTCCACTTTGACATGAGCTTTTGTTCGAACTCCATACTCGAAGAGGGTTCTTAGCCATGGGTAGACGTAGCACGGAACATATACAGCAGCTGTGCCTATGAAATAGTGCCTGTAATCAAGAGTCAGTGATAATGATAGACAAGAATGGATATGAAAGGCTTACCAGGATGTTAGGGTGTAGTCGCAGTGCCAAAAGAAAGTAAGCATGAATATGACAACAGCAAAGAAGTGCGTTGCCTTGAAGAACTCATATCCCAATAGCTTACTACTTTCTATGTCAGCCAGTAGCTAGAGATCGGATATCAGGGCATACCTACCGAATGGCACTGTGTGACGCAAAGGTGAGCCACGCTTGGAAGATCAAGGCGACGATACCAGTCCAGTAGAACAAGAGACTCATCTTGAAGTGCATCTGCATATCGTGAAATCTGATATGATACACAATAAACGGGAATGTGTGCATGAGAGCAAGTATGAAAAAGGCATAGGCTATCCAGCGATGAAATACTTGGAGTCTCTCATGTGAGACGTCTGTCAGCAAGGTTATCCAGTTTGTTTTGGTTGCCGTGGCACTGCTACTCGTCAGTAAGGATGCAAAGGGGGAGTAGGTAATGTAGGACTGACAATACAAATGGCATGCATCCCAAGGCTAGCCATCCTGATCTTGTTCCCAACGGTGGTGAGCCGCCAAAGTCTAGCGAGGGCCAATAGTACGGCTGGGGGATCAAGTCCATGCCTATCACACATTAACCTTTTGCTTCAGTTTATGGCTCTTTCGCTCACTCACAAAAAAAGAAGACGGCTCCAGCCAATCCCAGTACCAGCACACCAACAGGAGCCGAGCTGAACCCAAGTGATGCGATATGAAAACCACGATATGAAAGATATCTGATGATGGCAGTCAACATGCGCCAAAGTTTAGGCCCACGGAATCTCGTAAACGCAAGGCCAATAATGTAAGCGGATATTAAGTGGCCAATTGTGAAGAGTCCGATGCCACACATGAAGAAGGCTACTGTAGGCAGAGCGTAGACATGGTCCGCTATGTACCTTCTTGACGTTAGATAACGTGTTCCAATGAGGTATCTAGTCAGTTTCAAGGGCCTGGGCGTACCAAAAATGCCACCTCTTCATGTACCATGCGCATTGCGCTTCGGTGAAGCCATCACAGGTGAACGCACGACTCCCAGTCAACTGAACTGGAGGCGTGAGCCAAGCTGCTGACTCCATAGATGAGTGAGTGATCCCAAAGGACTTCTGCTAAGTAAGTCGAAGACGAGCGACCGATGTGGTAAAGGGATGTTGTGACGAATGACTATTCCTTTGACGTCTTTCCAAGAGGATAGTTCATACGGACTGCCATCCACAAGCCAAGTATGTACTGATTGGATAACTATAAGGCGATATGGGCAAGCTTATAAAAGAGGATTAAGTGGCAGCATGTGGCCAAGACATTTACGGCTCAGCTGACGAATATAACGCGATGTAGATATGTGATACCCTTGCTCCAGTTACTGTTTTATTATAAACAAGGGTCTTGTGCCGAGTTCCGTAAGCATTAATTCTAATTGGGCCATCTCTCAATAAAACATCAAATATTCCCACGCTATCATCGCATAAATCGGCACTTGAGTAAGTTTGAGCAGGCTTGAGCAAGTTTATCGGCGGCAATAAGATTATTCCCGAACCCACTATATCCGCTACCGCGGTGATATAAGCTTAGATGAAGTAGTGTACTTTACACCACTGATCACTATGATTGGCTGATACTTAAAGCTTACGACGCCTCATCGAGACATATCAGGCCAATTCAATTTACTTATCTCGTTACAAAAAATGGATTCAAGTTCAATGATGATGGACATGGCTACTTCGACGGGTAGTTCCATGCCCGTGTCAACTTCCAGCTCCAGCTCCAGCACTATGGCTATGGATATGGAACAAATGAACATGGCCTTCTTCACTTCCACCAAGACACTCCTCTGGACAAAGTCCTTCGCCCCCGAAACAACAGGGCAGTACGCAGGTGTTTGCATTTTCCTCATTGCCTTTGCTACTATTCTGCGCATGTTGCTTACGTTACGCGTCAACTTTTATAACGTCAGGGATGGTCTCAGACGCAGGCGAACCAAAGGTTTGCTAGTGGAGTCCCGAGTTAGTGAGAGTGGCGATCGGCCGTGGAGATCGAATGAGGCTATGATGTTGGGGGCGATAGATGTTCTGATCGCGGGCGTGAGCTATTTACTGTAAGTATTTTAGTCTACCATTGGTTCACTGAGTCAAGACTGTGACTAATATTTGTCAAGCATGCTCGCAGTCATGACTATGAATGTTGGCTATTTTCTTTCTATCTTGACCGGGGTTTTTATCGGAAGCGTTTGCTGCAGTCGTTTTTCAACAAACTTAAGTCTACATTAGACCAGACCTTAATAGAGTAGGAATTAGAAGAGCGAAAGAATTTTACTCAATACAATAGGTGTCATAGGACCCAACCCTCGTCGTTTTGATATCAAATTGAACACACGCTTGGTTTCACAGATTCTCACTGATGCCCCTTGTTGTAGTAGCCACTACCCCTTGGTTCACAACGTTAGTTCTGCTTACCACATATCCGCTTAGAGCTCCATTAGATAAAAAAGAAGGAACTGTCTCGAAACATAATTTTGAAGAACAACTACATAGTGGCCAAGTATTGAATAATATATAAGTACCCAAGTAGTATTATTACTTTATAAAAGCTTAATCTATATAAAAGAATTATAGCTTATTTTAAGCCTTGCAAAACTAAATAAAAATAATAAGAATAATAAGAATAATAAGAATAATAA
>NW_023502261.1:0-91317 GCF_013396075.1 Fusarium subglutinans
AATTTAAAATTCTTTAATAATTCTATTTATTTTATATTATATAAATTATATTAAAATTAGTATTATTATTCTTACATTAGCTTTATATTCTTATTACACGTATTTCTTTTTTATATAGTTTTTATACTTATCTTTTAAGGCTGTTCAATCCTACTATTTAGACTACAAAAGGCTTCTTTATTTAAGCCTCTTATCAGTCTCTCAATCTGCCCTGCAATGTTGCCAAACGAACTGCGCCTATGATTGGCATGAACGTTATACCCCATATGTTCTTTCCACAATGGATCCTTTCTATCCATGCATTTTCCAAGGTCTTTCCAGGATGTCATTACGACAAAATTGCTATAAGAACTTTCTGATCGAATAATATTTATAGCATAGTCAGTCGAACACCCACCACATGACCATATACGACCGTCTAGGCTACTATCCAATCTTGACCTTGCTAGACAATCAATCCAGCAATCATCTTTGTGAGTCCATAGGCATTGCTGCAGGACTTTGCCCGGGAGGTCAAAATCCTGTATTGACTTCTTACGAAATGACCACTGGCCTCGACGCCACTTGAACTCGTCATCTGGGCGGAAGAGGAAAGGGTATAGGTCAGACCAGTCAGCGTGTTCACAGACTGCCGATAGTTCGGGGCAGTCATGGAGAATCCAGCCTAAACTGCAAGCTCCGTCAAGGATTCCTGACACCTCACGACCGGTGCTTCGTCCAGCAAACAGTGTTCTTTCTGACTTGATCAAGATGTGATCATCTTTTGAGTAATATATATTCTCCTTGAGCCGTATGTGCGGATCCTCCTCATCATTAACATAGAGTGTGATATACTCGATCATGTCCTCTAGGTGGGCTGCAAAGTCTGACTGGTAGGTAGATTTATGTCGGAAACGGCTTAATCTCGATAAAGCTGCCATGATGTCAAAATGAATCCCTTCCGAAAGGAAAGGAGAGAAACTCTGTTTCTCAAGTTTGGGATCTCCGTAATGAACACAGGCTCGTCGTGCCTCCCTGGGAGTGAAATTACGGCTCTTTCGTGGCTCATGAAACTTTTGACAGATTTCGCAAAATATTTCAGAAAGCCACATGCCGTCAAGTTCAAGGCGGCGAAGAAATTCTGAACGATCAAATTGATTCAGCTTCAGAGCATTGCCAATAATGCTGTGTAGCCAGCTGGATGTAAAGGCAAGGCTTGCGCGGTCGACCGGATGTAGCGCTGTCGCTATTTTGATGACGAGTTCTATGGGAAGGGTTTTGAGCCCTATATTCGAAGGCTGTCCAGGGTCGGCGATGCTGTGGAGTGTGAGTTCTATATCATCACCTGCCGATTGAATGTCGTCAGAACCATCAAGTCTCAGCCTCTTGAGGTGCTTTTGGATCTCCATAGTCGGTGCTGAATGAGATGCCATCCATACACTGACGCATGCATTTGGATTTGTGGCTGCCTTTTTGAAGGTGAATATTGTAGAGGGACTGCGAAACGTAGTATGGAGTAGATTTGGGAGGGTGACTTGGTGCACACTGTGTGCAGCTGTCGTTCTTGAAGATTTCTGAGATGTATAAATGAAAAGAGCAAGGAGAGGAGAAGTAGCAGTGGGGGTGATGAAGTACTGGAATCATGTATGATAAGGTTTATTGAGAAAAGTGTATAAAACTAAATGTGGGGATGAAATCGGTCAACATACCATTTTAGTTATTTACATTATTATGTGAGGGTTTGGGGCAAAAGCATATATTTCGGAGAGTAATATCCAGCCACTCATTACTTATAGTCATAGCCCAAAGCTTAACCTTATAGATCCCGCACACTTAATCTACCAAATCAGTATACGGCATGCCTCATTGGACAGCTACAATTAAACTCGTGGACATCGGCTCAGGCCTCAATCAGCCTAGGTACAGGGAAGTCGGCCATGTTAGCGGCCTCAATCACAGCAAATTCTTCGGCTATTGCTTGGACTGACATAACTACTTCTTAACATGAATTAGATTAGCCCCACTGGCACAGCGGCTATGAGCTTTGGAAGGTCTGCTTTTCTATGTGTCGACTTTACGAACCGGAGGATATTCTTCTTTGGACAACTGCAACCTCCTATCAGCGCCTACGGCATGGTATTGGGTGAACAGACGTCTTCGACTGACTCAACTGGTCGTCGATACCTGGTGTCAATCACCACCCCGGATTTGGGTCAGATCTGGACACATATGTGTTTTCCAACTTTGACTTGAGTCTCGCCGGGGCACAGATCTTGTCGTTGGAGGATGCTGTCGCCTCTATTCACTCCGAACTATCTGTGTTTGTAGTTGCTGCACAAGCGGCTGAGGTGACTGTAATGGACGTCTCGACTATGCTGCTCAGCCTGCCGCAGACTACCCCACTACCAAGTGGTGCGGCGATATTTGCTACCCTCAATCTCAAGGGAAAGATTCCCACAAGTAGGGCAATTTCAGTAAGAGTGGAGTCCACGATGCCGCAGCCCACGCTGACCTTCTGTGCCTTGATCCCTCCCGGTGCACCAACCACATCTAACCCGGAAGAGCTTATGGTCTCTATGAAGAGTTTGTATCTCCTTGGAGGCGCTCTTGAGTTCGATGGAACAGCGGCCTACAACATAAGAAACCAGTCGCTCACAGCAAACGGTTCCATGGTACTTACTCTGTCATCCGCAAGCTGTGTTACGCTACAAAATGTCACTCACCATTGGTAACACGGAGACGTCTTCCAAGCTTGAGGGCCAACCATTATCCAGCTACATGCTCACCAACCCATTCGGAGACATGTTCAACGTGCAAATCCAGGATATTGTACTCACGGGGACTACCTCAAAGACTAACGGGCAATCTCAGTCCAGTTACTCGCTGTCAGGCAGCGTCTCCTCCGGTAGCGGAGTCTTCCGTTCTGACCTAACAGAGAGCATCCTTTTTAGGTAAGGCAAACCCGTGACGGCCAGCTTGAAACTGGTTGCCGGACAGGCAGGGATATCCGTGGGAGATGTGTTTGTTAGTATTATTTAGCCGGGTGACTCTAGCAGCGGCTCATGGCCATCAGGCGACGGAACTCTTACCTTTGAATCAGCATGCATCTACTATTCTACCCAGATCTTCACAGGTGGGACACAAACGTATAAGCAGGGCTATCATATCTCATCAGATATTGAAACTTTTGGGGTGCCGTTCTCGATGACCGCCGATCTAGGCAATCGGAGTGGCATCATCATAACGAGCTAGCTAACAAATCTTGTCGACGTGAAGTTCCTTGTTCTGACAGGTGAGGTGACAACCACGACAAGTACGCTCTATTTTTCTCAGTCGTACATAACTCTCGCACGGCTCTACCCCAACATGCTCTACAACATCCTGAGTCCTGAACTCCGCATCAACAGGGAGAAACTCAAAGTTCCACATAAGCAACACCCAGAAGATCCGAAGCTGTAGGTAAGCAAGTCTCCTTCCAAAGCATCCTCGTGGTCCACTGCCAAATGTGAGGAATGGCCCCTTCATGGCGTTATAAGTCTCAACACCCTTGTCGTCAACATCTATCCATCGTTCGGGTACGAATTGCTCGACATCCTCTGCCCGCCACTCTCCATATCGATCTTTTGTACGCTGTGAGCTCTCACTCCGAATAGTCTCCGGGACCTTGATTGCCGGCTTCATCAAGCTGGGTCCGTTTAGTGTAAAGAAGACGGAGGTGCCCTTTGGAATGGCATATCCTAGAATCGTTGTGTCGACCATTGCTTCGCGGCTTACTATTGGGAGTACCGCACTGAGGCGCAGTGTCTCCTCGATGACGGCGTCGAGATATGGAATAGACGAACCGGTTATTTCGTCAATCGTTGGCTGGCGATGTTCCGTAAGAGCGGTCGAGAAGGCATTCTGAAGGAGTGATCGAAGTTTTTCTTGTGCTCGTGGGCAGTCCGCAATGTATCTGACTCCCCACGAAAGAGTAGCAGCCGTTGTGTCGTGCCCTGCAATAATGAACCCAAACAGCTGTTCAACTTTGTCAGTGTCAGGTGACAAAAGAAGGTGAGGGAAGCATACTTCGTCATAAATACGCCTACGATGGAATCTCGGCGGTCTCTCGGCCTTCTTAGCAGCGGCAGCTTCGCGAATTACCATAAACTCGAGTGCGGAGCGCGTTGCCCATGCATTCTCGGAGCCGTCTTTGGAGATTCGTTTGACCGCTTTGTCAATCTCGCATCGCGTCCACTCCTCCCTAACTCTAGCGGCGTTTTTCAGGTATGGAAATTGACTCAGAATCCAGTAGTGCCATCGCGGTATTGGCGACGAGAAACCAACTGCGGAGCTTTCAACAATAGTCAAAGTGGCATCCAGTTCTGCCGTCAACGGATGAATGGGAAAATCCACAATCGTCTTCCCGGGCTGCGTGAATTTGACACCTGCCGTAGATCTAGACAACATGTCATCCAGCTGCCGCCTGGTGGCACTATTCTTGTCGTCTAGACCGAAGGAAACAGCTGTAATAACGTCGAGAGTAGCTCTCTGAATATCCGTCTTCCCATCAAACGGAAGTTCAGCGGCATGTAAGCACTTCTCATGCCAGAGCATAACCAAAGTATTGACTTTGGAGTATATCTCGGGAGCTGAGACCTAAGGCTAATTAGAAATAGTTTCCAATGGCGTCTAGCTGCCTCACCTGATTGAGAAACTTTGGTGACATGAGATCCCTCATCAGCTCTCTATGCTTCTTGAACTTAGGATCCACTGTCTGATAGGAAAGCATTTGGTGGGGGATGATTCCCGCAAATGCCTCCCGGGCTCTATCACTGCGGTCGAAATCCTTCAGTCTTTTCGAGAGAATGTCGTGCGCCTCTCGAAAGTCCGACAGAATCACCCTGGGCTTTCCGAAGGGGCGGATGAAGACTTGACAAACCGGAGAGTTGAACTTCTGGTTCTGTAGCGCGAACCATCGGCGTTGCTCCCCGGTTTGCTTCTGATGCTTGATCAAGTCCGGCAGGTCTCCTAATAGGCGCTTTGTGGCATTTTCGTTGTAAGGTATTCCGGGAAGAGGGTTGGGAAGAGCAAGTTTGTACAGGCAAAAGAATAAAAGGAAGATAGAAAGACCACCAGCTGTTAATTCAACCCATGACAGGGAAACAACGTGAAGAGTGGACATACTTCTGCTTCGTAGAGCGGAAACGGTTCCAGCTGGTTAGTATATAACAGAACGATATTGGATTTGGGAGTTAGAATGTTGCATCTTAATATCTTTAAAATATATCTTAGTTGCAACTACTCCATATGCTTTTGATCAATTGGAATCTGTGTCATACTTCTCATGGCTTGTTTCCGCGGAACTAGGTCCGTGTGTGATGCCACGATAGGTCCACTTTGATCACGCTCGCCCACGATACGTGAGCACTAATTATTGTCCTCCGAGCTTGTAGTTCCGCGGGGCTAGTGCGATCTATTGAGCCATTCCGAAACAGAATTTCGACCGGCCAACTCTAACCGGCCTCAGGGTGTAAGAAGACTTCTGACGCTAAACTAAGGTGTCAAAAATACTTAGTCTAAGATCCTCTATATATTTACTAAATTACACTAAGTTTACGTCAGGCTTTTTGTCACCTAGGATAGAGCTCCTAAGTTTTATTGCGTCCCCTTGCCAGTAACCTATTCTTCACGAAGTATAGGTATCGTAATCTATTACTAGTAGTTTAAAACAACTCATAACTGGCGTACGCTGTGCTGTTGAAATCCATCTTTCTTACCTTCACTCGGTGATTCAAGATCAATGCGTCACACATCTGGCTCATACGTCCTCTGATAACATCGCAACGCATATCAAGCCGCCACCATACCCAGCTGAAAGGCAATGCAAGACCTCAAGGGAAAGGTGATCGCCGTCACGGGTGCAGCATCCGGAATTGGTCTTGCAACCGCTCAACTACTGTTCTTTGTCGGAGCCAAGCTATCCTTGTCTGATAAGTCACTTATTCCCCTTGAGCAAGCCACCCAAGCACTTCTCGCCACGCACCCAACCCGTAATAAACAAGACATCACAACAGCAGAGGTCGACGTCACATCCAGCGCCCAGATTACTTCCTGGATCGAAGAGACTGTGAAAAGATTCGGTAGACTCGATGGGGCAGTTAATTCGGCTGGAATAAGTGCTGTCAAGATGGGCAAAGGCAGGGTCCGCGACCTCACTGATGATAGCTGGGCTTTGTGTATGGGTATCAATTCCACTGGGGTCTTCTACTCCATGCGAGCTGAGCTCAACGCCATGGTCAACGGCGGGAGCATCGTCAATGTGGCAAGTCTAGCTGGTCTAATCGCAGTCCCCGGGGCTGCAGAATACGCGGCCTCAAAGCATGCAGTGGTTGGCCTTACAAAGACAGGGGCCAGAGAAGAGGGCCCAGCTGGCATCAGAGTGAATGCAGTCGCACCGTGAGTTTCAACAATTTCTACCTTGAGGAACATCAAGGTCTATTGAACTCTGCTAACTTTGAGGTTAGTGGCACAATAGATACTGCAATGACTCAGAGTGTTCCCTCGGAGTTTAAAGCGTTTCTGAAAGACAGGGTTGCAAAGCAGCCTATTTCAAGACAGGGACGAGCCGAGGAGGTTGCGGCGTTGATTTGCTTTCTTCTCAGTGAGAGCTCGTCGTTTATAACTGGTCAGATAATTCGTATTGATGGGGGATCTTCAGTGTAGTATAGCATATTCATTGAATGTGAAGACAAATTCGGCACTGGCAACTGCTTCTTTGCATCCTCAAACTTTGGCTTCATGGGATGAAGGACCACTGTTTGCTCCCAGTGACCACTACACCTATTGGGTGTGCAGTCGAGGAAGCTGGAAGCCCAGATACAGAAGTAGATGCCGCAACTTGGCACGTTTAGTTATATGTTAGTAATCTTATTGTAGTCAAACACACTTTAGGAAAACAGAAGAGGGAAAGTATGTGACCATCTGGCTTGACCCGACTGGTTCTGAGCAGATTGAATTATAAATATCTCTAGATTTCTATGACCTAGTTCACATACAGTCATAAACCCAAAACATACGTCGGGCATGATCCAGGCGTGGCGCATTAAATTCAGTGCGTTATTGATTTTCAATGTGTAGTTGCCAATCTGCCTGCTAAATACCATACTATCAGTTCTCAGACAGGGAAGGTCTTTGACAGTGGATGTAAAACAGCCCTAGCATCTCTGCACAGAGTTGCGCCGACGTATCTCACGACCTTGAGTCGATGAATCGGATCAAACTCGGACACATTGAAGAGACCAATGGATCCCTCACCTGTCCAAACCTCACCATGAGTTATCTCAACACAGGTAGGGATAAATTCCCTGAGAATTGGAGGATCAGAACTATTCGCCGCCGGGATCGAACGGAACTGAAGACTCTCGCGCTTCATACCGTCAAGGGTACCCCAGTCTTGAACTTTCCTTTGCGGCTTGAACCCGAACTGGACGAGCTTGCACCCCGCGGGACGCTCAACATGGCCGGTAATGATTCCGTTGGGTGATGAATTAATGGCGGAGGGGTCAAACTCAACGTAACCCATCACCTTGGGAATACCCCAGCGCTCCCGTCCGGCGTATATAGCAGCTTCATTGTTGAGGATAAGCTCGATCGAGAAGGGTAGCTTCTTGCCCTCCCATTTGACCTCAACCTGACAGACAAACTCATTATACGCGCCAATGGGACCCATGCCATAGCTGAAGAGGGTGAGAATAACAAGCGGTTCATCTTCCAGCTCACATTCCTCAGGGATCATGTCCTTGACGGCGTCGTATGTGGTGCGGTATTTGACGGAAAGTATATGGACATTAGTGAATTCATCCAGGCCTGCTGGGTATGGCGGAGAGCAGAGAGGGATGGGGCCTCTGGCCTCTTTTGTCTTGAAAGTACCGAAGGGCATAGTTGTAAGTTTGAGTAGACTTTTATGGATACAAATTTAAATAATGTTAGACTACTCCATCATGACTAGGGAGAGCAGATGTTATATAATGCGGCATAGTAGAGATAGTCTACTCGTATCTACTTGCGTATCTCAATTATGATCACGATGGTCCCGTGGTTTCAGCGAGATTCGGAACGTCGGAACAGTGGCTAATTGGCTGTCACCCCGCCATATCGTGATGTTATTGAAATTGAGGGTGTTGGCAGCCGAAGCTTCAACCTATAGATATCAATCAACCAACTAAATACATGAGTAGACACCAAACACCCAAGTCAAGTCGAAATACTGCAATGTTCAGACGTTATCCTCGCCATATCATTTCCATGGACTCACAGACGTTTTCGTATAATTCCTCCGCGGAACTCGGAGGCGGAGGAAGCCTGCTAAATGTGGTTCCGTCCCGTTTATGGCTAGACATTCAGAGGGAATAGCTCCGCCTGTTTAGTGCCCAGACCCCCACGGAAGACACAAATTTGGGGAATCTCGACTTTGAACTCAAAGTCTCGATTTACTGTGATTGTAGGGCTCTACATTCAGTACCGTCAGCTTTATCACTCACTGGCTTGCACCAAGGCACTTCAACTCATTCCGTCATCATGAGCGACCTTGCCCATAAAACAGCTTTAGTAACAGGAGGAGGTTCGGGTAAGAAGACTCGCATTCCATTTTGCTATTCCTTGATCTAACTTGAAAGAAAGGGATTAACCTAGAACTCGCAAGGGCTCTCAGCGACAAAGGATGCGCTGTCCTTATCGCCGACATCTCACTGACTCCCAATGCCGCAGCATGGCTAAAGTCTCTTGGAAACCAAGCCAACCCCAAAGTGGTATTTCACAAGACTGATGTAACATCACTGGAACAATTGGTCGAGCTGTTTGAGGTCTTCAACAAGAAGATCGGTGGAGCACCTGATATCGTAGTGCCTGGCGCTGGCGTGTACGAAGGGTCCTTTCCTGGGTTCTGGGATGATAAGGACGAAACACTCAACTACAAGCTTTTCGACATCAACCTGCTGCATCCTCTCAGAATGACACGGATCGCGATCAGGAAGATGCTAGAGGTCAAGAAGCCAGGCACCATCCTTCAACTGTCAAGCATCACAGCCCAAAAGCCCTCTGTTGTTCTTCCACTGTACTCTGTATCGAAAGCTGCTATCAGCCAATTCGTCCGCTGCATGGCACCGCTGGACGACATGTGTGGCATCCGAGTAGTCGGCGTTGCTCCGGGGTGAGTTCGCATTCCCTCCACCTGATTTACTAATCTAACGTATAATATCTAGGTTGGTTGACACACCGCTGCTGCGTAATAATTCGGGAGCACAGAATCACGTTGATCCGGCTCAAGACTTCTTGCTGCCTACTGAGGAAGTCGTAAAGGCGATGATGG
Organism: Fusarium subglutinans; assembly: GCF_013396075.1. Lineage (NCBI taxonomy): Eukaryota > Fungi > Ascomycota > Sordariomycetes > Hypocreales > Nectriaceae > Fusarium > Fusarium subglutinans. The sequence continues at coordinate 9,326 of NW_023502261.1, forward strand.
CGCTGATTACTGAGGCCAAGTACGCTGGGGGGACGGTTTTGGAGGTTGGTGATATCGGCAGTTGGAGGGAGGTGCACATATTGGGAGATGCTGGTCCCCAGGGCCGTTCAACTCGCGAACGAACCAGGACAACCGATGCCACGGCGAAGCTTGCAGAGATGTTGCTAGGAGACGAGAAGAATGTTTTTGGGTCTTCTAAGCTATAACTACTAGGAAATGATACTCCCACTGCCTTTTACCTCTGTGCTGAAACAGTATTTATTGCCACTATACCGTACTAAACGCATTGATAAGATGGGACGCAGAGTTAGAGAGACTACGAATGTGTCAAATACTAAATTTGAAGTGAGTGTCACAGGTGTTATTTATATGATGCCTTATGCTCGCTCTATTGTGCTCAACCAGCAACAGACTACACCATTGACATCCTTTAGTATCACTCTTAACCTAACACATCATATAGCACCAAGGGTAATAGTAAACAAGGTTGCTGCTTAAACGTATATTTATCTAGGTAATGTAGTCCATTTAGTATATCTAGAGCCTCGTGGTCCCGTTCGCAACATCTTGAACGTCTTCCTCTGTGTGATATCTTTCGATCTGCTTAGCATGCTTATCAAAATTGATAAACCAACTGGATTCAACTGTTAGCTAAGACTACTTGAAGCAAGGTAGAAAGGAGAAGCCAAGACTTACGTTGTATCTGGGAAGTCAGCGGGATTCCTTTCCCTATAAGTGAAACCACTCGCCAGCCAAGCAAAAGTCAAGTCCTCGCCCTCGCAAAGGCTCTTCCACTCAAAATCCTCCCACCTTGGGGTACGCAGAAGCTCAAAATAGTGAATCCGACCTCCAGGATGTAAACTGTTAAGCTGTCCCCCAGGAGTCCCGTTTTTAAACGTGCTGCTGCAATTACTCGCCCAAACTGTCTTGTTAAGCCATGCTAGGGCATGTTTCTGGTACGCAGCGGGTATATGAGCCTTAGGAACGCAGTAGCTATAGTTTTGAGTTTGAAGCTTGTTCACAAAGTCGGTGATGTACTTGGTCACCATCTCGATCGAGGTTACGAGACTACCGTGGCCGAGGGGGGAGAATGGGCCTAGGAAGCCAAAGTAGTTGGGCATGTCTTGTGCTGTGACTGAGAGGTAGGACCGGGGGTTCTCGTTCCAGAGGCGTTGGAGATTGGTTCCGTTGAGGCCGTTGATTGGGAAACGAGGGGCGCAGGATAGGTCAAAGCCGGTGGCGCAGATGATAGTGTCGACGTCAGTTGTTTCGTGGCCAGATGAGGTACGGATGCCCTTGTTCGTGAACGCCTCGACTGTGCCCCAGATCACCTGCACCTTGGGAGACGCGAGAGCCTCAAGATACCCATTGCCGGGTGTTGGACGACGACATCTATAGATCGATGTTAGCGATGCGTTCCACGTCTGGTATTTCTCTTGACTGACCCAACAGCAAAGTCTGGAAGCAGTGCTTGAAGCAAATCCTGTCTCTCTTCTAGCTTGTTGGCCATCTCACGAATTCCATACTCGCGAGCAGCCTTTTGCTCCGGAGAGTGGTCAATGTACAGACCGAAACGACTGTTGAGTTCCTCCTCGATCTGGCGCCTGTACTGTAGATATGCATCAGGGTCTTTCGCCCAAGCAGCCTTTTGCTCTTCGGAATAAGCATAGTTCGATCCACCAGGGCCAGCAAACTTGGAAGCGAAATTGGTGGTGATCCATGTCGGGCTTCTCATGTGGACATATATCTTCTTTGCGTCATTGAGGATGGCAGGGAGGATCTGCACACCACTGCTTCCATTGCCAATCAATGCCAATGTCTTCCCCTTGATGTCTTTTCCAGCGTCCTGTGGCCAGGCTGCTGAATGAACCATTCTTCCTTCGAACTGTTCTCGGCCTTTCACGCTGGGCCATTTCCAGTGGTTGAAGAAGCCGGTGCAGTTGATGAGGATATCACATTCTTCCACAAAGGTAGTAGAGGTCTCACCCTCTGTAATGCCTGGACTTGAAACGACAATATCCCTGCCATCGGTCTTAGTGACAGTGACTTGCCATACCTCACGCTCGGGAATCCAAGAAGCGTTGGTGATCTTGTGGGATGTTTTCACATAGCGCCGCAAGCCATGCTGTTTAGCTACCGCTCTTATGTATGATAGGATGTCCTCTTGCTTGGCGTAATACGATTTCCAGAATGGGTTCGGTGCCCAGGAGAACTGGTAGACTAGTCAGATTTTAGAGCGCATACAGGTGCCTTGTGGTTCACTTACTTGATAATTGGGTGCTGGTATATCGCAGGCGCATCTAGTAGGCCATTAGACTAGATGTTGTATTAAAAGCGTTTTAAATCGAGGTATATGATGAAATGAGCAAGTAGGGGGAGATTCAAAGACTTGCGGGCGTAACAAATTTAAGTACTGACCCTGGGTAGCGATTCTCATACCACGTTCCTCCAACGTCACTGTTCTTTTCGTAGACCGTAAGGCTAGCATTTTGGATATTGCCAGTGCTTACAGCCCTCGCCATCGAAAGACCGGCAAAACCCGCACCAATTGCAATAATACGCACTGGCCGGGGCGTAAACGTGGGCACTCGAGATAGAGCATAGGCCAGATCATCAACATCCTTGTATGCTTCTGTGGCTTCTCCTGGCTTGGCTGGTCCCTGGGCTAGACTTTGGAAATGCTTGATGGCACGGTCCCTCGCGCTCATTGGTTGATGTGCTGCCATCTTGGCCTTGTCTCTCGGTTTGGGGCAAGGGTAAAAGGGAAGTGAAGGGGATGGTGTTATGATTCCCTTTTCACGTATATTATGAAATTGTCCAGTGTTCTTAAGTTAATCAATATCAGTCGAGTAATCAACAGGTGTGATCTATTTGCCATTGAATCTTTGCCTCGCTGCTTGTCGTCAATGCCCAGGTTTCGGAAATAGTTCAAGTTCCGAAAACCCCAAGCATAATTAGTTCCGTGGAATCGCTCAACATCTTTCAAGCCACCTTTTGTCCAGGCGCGACATATGCACGATACGCAGTAAATTCTGTGAGTGCGAGCCCGTAAATGGTGTCTACTTAATTCAACTTTGACTTGATGATATAATGATTCTCTGCAAATCGGTCATCCACCACACGCTGATCACGGCTCACTGATCAAACTCTCTCCAAATACTTCGCTCAAGCAATGCGCACCATGGTTCGCGATTCACAACTCAACGCTGCTGTCCCAGGGATCCCTTTCTTTGCGCCAGCGCAGGATCCAAGCACAGGGACTGCAAAACAACTTGAACCAACCACTCCGACAATCTTTCGTCCGCTCAAGATCCGCGGCGTCACGCTGCGAAATCGTATCTGCGTATCCCCCATGTGTCACTACTCGTGTGCCGCAAGTGGAGCGCAGACAGGTGTCTTGACTCCTCTGTACCATACTACCATCGGCCACTATGCCTTCCGAGGTGCGGCGCTCGTCATGCTGGAAGCAACTGGTGTTACGCCCAATGGTCGTATCAGCGTCAATTGTCCCGGAATCTGGAACGATGCCCAGAAAAATGCCCTCAAGAACCTGGCAGACTTTGTGCACTCTCATGGAGGTCTTATAGGCTTGCAGCTTGGCCACGCCGGAAGGAAGGCTAGCACTTTGGCGCCATGGGTCGCCACTCGTATGGGACGGGGAAGTGCTAGAGCTGACGAATCTCAAGGTGGGTGGCCCAATGACGTTGTTGGGCCATCCGGAGGCCCGGGCTTTGTCTGGGATGGAAAGTCTAGCCAAGATCCAGAGGGAGGATTCTGGGAGCCCAGAGAGATGAGCATTGACGAAATCTCCGACTTGGTCAAGAACTTTGCTAAAGCAGCAGAGCGAGCTGTCTTGGCCGGTGTAGATGTACTGGAGATTCATGTTGCCCACGGTTATCTCCTCCATCAGTTCGTCAGCCCAGTCACGAATCAGAGGAAAGACAAGTATGGCGGCAGCTTCGAGAACCGAACACGGCTGGTTCTTGAGATTATCCAAGCTATCCGCGGTGTTATCCCTGCATCCATGCCTCTGTTTGTCCGAATCAGTGCAACTGACTGGATGGAGAACTCGACCCTGGGCAAGAATCTAGGAAGTTGGGATGTTCCTAGCACGATCCGCCTTGCAAAGCTTCTTCCTGACCTCGGAGTCGATGTCCTCGACGTTAGCTCTGCGGGCAATCACCCACAAGCCGCTCATAACGTGTTCGACGCTGGAAAGGAGCAAGCTGCCATCGCTGCGAGGGTGAAGGAGGAGGTGGAAAGGGCAGGTAAGCGGATGCTTATAGGTACTGTCGGTGAGATTACGGATGCTTTTCAGGCTAGAGACTTGGTTCAGGAGGGCACTGCGGGTAGCGTAGACCTGATTTCGGTCGGTCGACAGTTTTTAAAAGAGCCCGGTTGGGTTTTGAAGGTGGCGCATGAATTGGGCGTGGACGTGGCTTGGCCGCAGTTTATTTCGCGGCCCCAGATATCTCAGATACTTACGAAGCTCTGAACAATGATAGCGATGGAAGCTGATGTTAGTTGTTATGTCTTTCATTTTGTGGCTATGACCTGATATTAGCTGATGACAGGCTAATTCTAGTCATACTGATAAACAGTATACTGTGAAAAGGAAACTAGAAATAAAAGATGTGATATATTCTCAAGACTACTTATACTTATTTATATTCTTACACCTATTGTATTTATTCCAGGAGCATCATGTAAAGGCTATAACATAAAGAATCATATATCTTAAAATCATGTTTTACCAACCTACCCGGCAGGTCAGGCCGTGCTTAAACCACTAACCAATTGGATAATTAGACACTTTTTAGACTCTGTACTCCTTACCGACCAGAAGACTAGAGACACGGACAAAAGTGAGCCACCCGCGGAATCTTCTGTCCCACGGAACCATCAATTCCGTCATAGCTTTCTAACCGCAATTGCATCTTAAGCGTGCGCAAGAGGGTGGACAGTAACAGCCGGGTAAAGAGTCCACAGATCCGTACATTTTGACTAACAGACTTCTACTGATATCATCCTCTTAAGAATTATCAACCTGAACCGCATCCTGATTGAAAAAAAAAACAAAAAAACTTTGGCTTGCTGAGGCCAAGTTTTACATCCAATGTCGGTCAACGTACGCCCGAAGTCCGTGTCTAACCAAGTCCGTGCGACTCGCCTCGAGCTTGTCGATCGCCTCGAGAAACAATTGGCAAATGCCAAGCAATGGTATGACTTTGACCGCCCTCGAGACTACCGCAAAGCACGAGCAGAAGGCACTCATGGGTTTGATCGTCCACAACTCAATGACCAAGCCCGTCTGGTTTATACCACCGGGCGCGACGGACAGAAGATTGAACTCCGGGTGATCGAACCGCCTGGTCCGTCCAAAGGCGTTTTCCTACACTTCCATGCCGGTATGACCAACGCGCTAGTGTAGCCATGTTTAGTTGGTGACCCGTCTTTAGGTGGCTTCGTCATTGGGGGCAACGCCTCTTACGATGGGTACTTGACGCGACTGTCCGAAGCATCCGGCCTGACCGTGGCGTCTGTCGAGTACCGACTCGCGCCGGAGCATCCATTCCCCGCAGGCCGCGACGACTGCGTAGACGCGGCGCTTTTTGCTCTTTCTGCTCAGGGCGTCAGTCTTCTTGGAGCTCCCCTACGAGTACTCGGTGGAGAGTCGGCTGGTGCTTGGTTCGCTTTGGCGGTGGCCCTAGAATTGCGGGACAAGCATCAAATCGACGTCAAGTCACAAATCGCTGCAATTTGTGCAGGCTATGGGATATACGACCTCACCTACACGCCTTCCTTGCTTTCGCACAAGAGGAACATAGTCATCAGTCGCGAGATCATGATGAAGTTTTGTGAGGCGGCTTTCGGTCATATCCCGTTCTGTGATAGGAAAAGACCTGATATATCCCTGTTGTATGCTGACTTGGGTAACCTGCCGCCAGCGCATTTTCTTGTCGGAAGTACTGAGCCACTGCTCGATGATAGCATTTTCATGGCTGCCAAGTGGGTTAACGCTGGGAGCGAAGCTGTTCTACATGTTGTTGAGGGTGCTTGCCATGCCTTTACGCTATTTCCACTGGGTGAGGTTACCGATGCAGGGGTTCAATCAGTTGTGGAATTTTTACGAGTGCAATTGCAAAGGTTCACTACGTCAATACCTGTGGCCAATAGATTTTAGTCAATACCTTTCTTCTCAAAGCAGTCTGTCTAGGTAGCCACAGCAGAAACATGCATTACATAGAAAGATTATTAGTACATGACTGGTATCTATAAGGTGAAGCTTGGGACTATCTAGCCTCAATCTCATTAAACATCTCAGCTAATAATGAGTTAACCTCAAGACTAGATCGTCCAATCGGGTTTGGATTTATCGCGTCGAAGCTCTTCGAAAAATCAAATGTTTCTGTACTTGAGAGATACTCGACTTGATCATCCGGCATTTCAAAGTTCATATTGGACTCAGGAAAACCCTCAAGTGGGAATAAGAGGTTGTAATCTGGACTTGCCTTATGAAAGTCAAAGTCCAACACGCATCGCAAGGCTTTGAAGGCTCTGGCTGCCGACATGATTGTTGCAGACAGAGACTCTAGCATGCTGCCAGCTCGACGGAGCGCTTGCGGAAGTGCCTCAGCGCCAAGCATAGAAACGCCTTCACGGTGTCCGAGGGTTAGGTAGTATATGGACTCGACCAGAGAAGAAGTTAGTATATAACCGGCATTCGGGTTTGCGCCCCAGGTGTCCAGGTATTGGCCGATTGCATCCAAAGACTCGATGGAGATTGTTAAGCAAGATTCTGCCCTTCGGGCATTCGTCTCTGGAGAACAAAGCGTCTTTTGGCGGATGCTCACTCTGAGAGATTGGTATCTCTGAATTACTTGATTAGTGCTGCGTTACACATCCCGAGCTGGCGTTTAAAAACTTACTAGGAAAACAAGAAGACGGCGTCGATCTTCTGGTTCGGAAGGAGATTTGAAAATGGTGTTGTTCACTGACTCTTCGTTCCACGATAACGTGTAGGGGCATTGCTCCCTAAGAGCCAGAAGCTTGGCATCAAATGCTTGGATTTCAACCCAGTCACCCGCCATTGGGGCGTTGGGAGCTAAGAATCCGTCCCACACGGACGCCCAGAGTCTAGCATGGCTGAACATGGTCTTCAAATACACCCTGCTCTTCATGTCGATGTGAGGGCTAGTTTCGCGCTCAAAATCCACATGTCCAAGACTGTTTCCAACAAAGTACGGAATGCCGCACTTCTGAGTGATGCGCTTGTCCAGGAAGTCGAGAGTAACCCATAATGCCAGGGGATCTACAAAGTCCTCTGAGGATGTAGGAAATCCGTGGCTTTGGCCTAATCCCAGACTGACAGCGGAATGAAGTCCGTTAAGTACATGGGTCGAGGCAAGACGTAACCTCTCTGCTGACAAGAGATAGGCCGCGGCGAAGGTGTGATAGACGACAAAGTTTGCCTGCAGCTCGCTGCGTCCTTCAAAGTGCTGTGCGAGCTTCCTACTCTGCCAATAAGCTTCTGAGCCAGGCCATGCCTTGTCCAGATACAGATCAGGACAAGTTTTGTCGTCGAGGTTCTGTCCAGCTGCAACGATGACGAGAAGAATTGATACGACTAAGTGATGCGGCTCGGTCACAACAACAGACAGGGTGGTAGAAGAGTAGCACAGCGCCTCCAGTGTCCGTGAAATTGCTTCTACCAGCCTCGTCCCATTGATGGAAGGAAAGAAGCAGTCGATGCCAGCTAGGCCTATCTTTATCGCCTGAGTCAGGTCCTTGGGGCAAGGAAGCACAACGGTACAGCTCTTTGAGGGAGTTGTGTTTGGGAGAACAGGATCTGCGCCGACACTGGAGCGTAGATCACAGATTTGCGAAGCAACAGCGAATCGGCTCAGCCATTTGTTTCCGGGGACAAACGTGTCAGTCTCGGCATAGGTAAGCTCAGCAGGTTGAGGGCCATCTTGACAAGAGTCCGGTGATACTTCCTCAAGATTGTCTGTTGCCCTCTGTGGTTCAAGTGCCTCGATGGAATGGTTGAATTCGAGAGGCGGTTCATCTGGTGAGGGTGCCGAGATACCCATATGGTCCGGCAGTGGTGGAGTGTTGTGCGAACTGAGAAAGTCGAAGCTAAGTGATTGCTGCATCATCAAGGTATCCAGACCTTGTTGCAATCGTTGAAGCTGCTCCTTGAGCAGTGCAGTCTCTTCAGATGCAGAGATGGAGAGACTCGAGGAGGGAACAGCGCGTCTTCTGGATAACTGTCAGCTTAGAGGGATAAAAGTAGAAACGATATGCAGAGTTATAGTTGAAGACAGTGGCGCTATCATACTTGTTTGTGTTTGACGATGCCCGCTTTCGCTTCCTTTTAGTCGATCCATCTGATGGCTCTTGATAGCTACATTCAGCGCCTCTGCCGAGGCAGTTGTGGCATGGTGATTGTCCAGAACACTGCGATAATAGATCAACACTGAAGTGTTTATACCCATTAAGTGGGTGAGACTAACTTTGACCTTGCGTCGCTGGCATTCTGTGCTACATCCTAGTCAGTTAAACTCAGTCTAAGAACATTAATCACTCACCAAGCATGAGAGGTATACTCATCCCTCTTGCTAGATTTCTTCGTTGTTGAAGTCGAGGACATTTTCCGGTTCTCGTTCCCTTCAAAAATACATTAAACCGGGAAACGCGGGATTCAAAGGTCCAAGTTTGCTCAGCAGCGGGACCAGCGGAGCTCCGTTCATTAGGTTGCCCTGTTCATCAATTCCGCACCCAAGTGCCGAGGTAGATCCACTAACTACATCAAGTTGGTATGTCATCCCCGCAATTTCAAAACCTGGGGATCTGACTGCATTGCCTGAGGCCGCTGAATAAATAAAATCGCGAGTACTCCCGTTGGCCAACTGTTACGGGAAGTCATTGAGTGGGGTCGATGGAAGAGGCAGATGGTCAAATTCCAAACAGAGAATGCAGTACTAAGGCTGGGGGGGGGGAGAAAACACAGGACCTCGACCCTAAGCATTAGAAATATTTAGGTAAATCTAGCCTAAGCTTAGGGGGCTCTTTGATAAGTTTATTTTGACTCCTTATCTTAAGGTCTGGTGTTTTCTTGTCCCCTGAGGTAAGGATAGACCTCATCTCTGCACAAGAGCTTTGGAGAATGTCAGATCATGTATGTACTAGGTACGTATCTAGCATAGAGCCATCCTGTGCCTTGGACATCCTTTCAAAGATGAAAATTACATTAATTTGATAATTGATATCCCATAGACAAATGCCCTAAGCTGTGGGGAAGGATAATTTTCCACTCCTGAGTCTCATTCTCTTCCCGAATACCTGCAACACAATAATGATAAGAAATGCAAAAGCACAAATACCAGCCTGGGTACCGAAGCTGACTTTAGCGCCGACCGAGTTTGCCCACTTGACTTGAAAATAGCTAATGATAAACCCCCCAGTAGCTGTATGGGGTCAGCAACTTCCTCAAGATGTTGTGTGAGTAGTGGCATATTAACTTACTTCGCGCAAAGTTGATCCATGCAGATACCTCCCCTGATGCTTCGGGATAGCTGTCGAGATTATATGCATTCAGAGCAACTGTAGTCACCATGATACCAAAGACATATAAGCCCCAGAACAATGCTGTAATCATATAATGATAGCCCTCCTCAAGAGCGAAGCCCAGTCCCACTAAACCGGCGAGCATGAACGGCGTGCTGAACCAAATTGCACGCAGTCTGATTTCGGGTTCAAAGTGACCGTTGTGCGTCTTGATGAACTGCGTGGCAATGCCATCGTGTAGCCAGTGGCCGATTACCTCACCCAGAATAGCGGCAACAACAGGGGTGAAATAGAAAAAACCGATCTGCTTAGGACCAAAGCTGTATAAAGGTGTAAGGAATATTGACAAGGTTGTGTTAATACCAACAACCCACGCAAAGGTCAGTAGATAGTAGAGGCAAGACAGAAAGACGGTTGGCTTGATGATGACGCGGACGGGGCGCATGCAGGCTTGACCGAAGCTGTTACGGAGGTGGCGAGATTGATACTGGGCATAGCCTAATAGGTTGCCGATGCGTGATCCTCTGGGTGGCTGATTGGCGGCAGTGATGCGACGGTCGTAATAGGTCTCCTCGACAAACAGGATTGTGAGGATAAGCGCAAGCGAAGTCTATAACTTGGTCAGTTTGAAACTCAGTCGTTAGGCAAGTCGGCTATACTTCAGTAAAATAGACCCAGAATGCAATGGGCCACGACTTAGTCGTAATAATGAAGGCAGTCAACAATGGACCCATATACGGAGAGAGGATAATGAAGGCAGCCCAGATATTAATCTTGCGAGCACGCTCGTGGAAGAAGAACATGTCAAAGATGAACATCAATCCTCCACCTTGCGCGACAGTGCTGAAGAAGCCATTCAGAATACGAGCAGCCATGAAAGACTCAAAGGTCGTAGCAGCAGCGCACCAAGCGGCCGTGGCTGTAGCGATTACAAGGAAGTAGAATAAAACGGGGAGCCGGCCTGCCCATGCAGACAGGGCCACAACGAAGATACCGCCTGCGCCGAGCATGAAAACATTACCAACTTGGGAGTGGTTAACTGTGTCCTGGCTCATGTTCCATTGCCTAGAGCGTCGTGTTAAATGATGATCTCTCATTAGAATAAGTCTGTACTTACGCTGCCTGCGGGATGAGCGTAACAGCGCCAACAGCACTGCCATAGTCTGGAAGAAAAGCTGCGAAACTAACGATGAAGAGAATGACATGTTTCTTGACAGGACTCCAGTTGAGAGGGTCTCGTGTATCGTCAGAAGGTTGCGGAATCAGAACGGTATGCCCATCCTTGGCGAGCTTGAGGTTGCCATGGTGTTCCGTGTCAGCCTGGGCGATGTAGCCTTCTGAATCTTTGAGATCTGAGGACAATGTAGTGTCGCCGACTTGTTCATCCATTGATTGCTTGGGTTTGAGATCGTCCATGCTGGTCTGAGTTTATACAAGTGTAGTGACTTGTAAGGTAGCCTGTTATTAAGGTTGTATGAAATAGAGGGGTGCGTATATGCACTGCCCAGGAATGAAGATCTACTTTCAGACGATCTGCGCATCAGAGGGAAAGTCCATCATTTATGTCTAGACTCTCAGCCTGGTGTTAAGATCTCCGGCAGTGCAGTAGCCGGATCTATCTCCGGATGCGGGGCAATACCGGTAGGATGGGATGCACGATCCGATGTACAGTAGTCGTCGATCACCCTATAACGTGGGGCCCCGCGTTCCTAAGTGCTACCTACTCTAGCTTCCGGAAGAATATTCGATATCTCGGAAAACCTCAAACTCAAATCCAAATCTTCCGGCTTCCGGTCTCAGCATGCTAGGTTTTCCGAATCTTCCGGATCTTCCGACCAAATATGTAATAAAACAATTGAATGAGGTAATTTGATGTTCTATTTCTGTGTAGCAGTCTCAAAAGAACCGTCTCTGAGGAATTTGTAACACCAATTACTGCACCGATTTTGCAAACCCAACATGAAGGACTTCGTGTACAATGTCCAGACCAATCGAGTTGTCTTTGGTTCAGGCAGTATCACCAAACTCCCTGCTGAGATCAAGTGCCTCCAAGTCTCCCGACCACTCCTCCTTTGCACGCCTGGTAAACGTCACCTCGCAGACCAACTGTCCGACATACTCAAAGATGCTTCCCTCGATGTCGCTGGCATCTTCGCCCACGCCACAGCGCACACTCCAACATCTGTAACGGAACAAGGAACTTCCTTTCTTGGCTCCGTATCAGCAGATTGCGTGGTTTCTATCGGTGGAGGATCGGTTGTTGGACTAGGAAAGGCCATCTCCTTTCGTTCAGGCGTACCTCACATCAGCATTCCAACGACCTATTCGGGCTCTGAAATGACTCCCATTCTCGGCGAGACGCAAGAAGGCATTAAAACTACTCGATCCGATCCTAAGATCCTACCTGCTGTTGTTATCTACGATTTAGATCTTACCTTGACGCTACCTCCCACTATATGCAGCACATCTGGAATCAACGCAATCGCCCATGCTATCGAGGCACTCTACGCTCAAAATGCGAACCCTATTACTTCCATACTTGCCCTCGAGGGAATTAAATCATTGGCCGAAGCTCTACCTCAAATTGTGGAAAACCCCGACTCCAAAGCCCCTCGCGACCAGGCTCTATACGGCGCATGGCTTTGCGGCACGGTCCTAGGCAACTCGTCAATGGGACTTCATCACAAAATCTGCCATACGCTGGGTGGATCGTTTGGACTTCCTCATGCTGAAACGCACACTGTCATGCTCCCTCATTCCTTGTCTTACAATGCACCGTGTATCCCTGACCAGATGGCGAAGCTAGCTGCTGTTCTCCCAGGAAGCGATGGGGATGCGGTGAAAGGATTGGGGCTACTGTTGGGAAAGCTGCCGGTACCACATGGATTGAAGGAGCTGGGAATGAAAGAAAGCGATATTGACAGGGCGGCTCAGATTGCTACAAGTAACCAATACCCCAATCCACGACCTTTGGAGTTTAAATGGATTCTTGAACTACTGCGGAGGGCGTGGGCTGGGGAGCCGGCTGAAGCAACCTTGCAGTAAGAAACTTTCTATAAGGATGACTTAATTTATGTAGGAAAAGGCTGCTCTTCCGAGCCTAGTCTGCCTCACGCACGATGAAAGGAAGCATGGGCAGAGAAGTCATCGATTACGTGTGAAAAGAAAAGAAGATAAAGTCTCTATTGGGGTATTGTAGCTATAACATGGTCCACTCAATTGGCTATGACCTGAAAATAAACTATGAGACTCCGTATATATCTCATCATTCTGAAGAAGATGCTTCAAGTTATATGCTACTGCATTATAGGGCGCGGCGTCAGTGCTACCTAGAGGAAATGCCCTGTCCCTTAGCCACCAGGGTTCGTCTGCAGACTACCACTTGGATTCCATGGAAACTTAGGAATCTCAATCTCCCCAACAAACTTGCTCAGGTTAGGTGCCGCTCTATTCATATCAAAGGCGCAGGTAGGCTGCTTCACACCAAACCTCTTGACCTCGGTGACTTTGGAGTTCTTGTCAAAGGACATTCGGACTTGATGCACGGTCCGTCGTGATACGTCACCGGAAAAGTAATTCTGCGGAGAGATTATCATGGAAGAGACAGCTTTCGTAGCTACAGTGTTGGGCAGGTCGGCTGTATTGGGGAGGTGATGCATGCCGAGATTAAAATATCTACAATAATTGTCAGTTCTGAATGCTAGCCATGCTATGTTACTAGGTACTTACAGAACAATGTCTTCCTGGTCCAGACTTTCTCCATTAAAGAACTTATTGAAGTCGACAGCTGGACGATTCAAGTCGTGGCTGTTAAAGGCATATGCACTCTTTGGTTCAGTGTCGTGGTGCTGGAGGGCATAGAGGTTATGATTGGCCCAATTGGCTGCTTGACCAAGGGCCGAGGATGACTGAACAGTCAGAAATGCAGTGCTACCGCTGTCTGTAGACCATGTTAGCCATCGGTCGAGACCATGTGTATGGGCAGGTTGTCATACTTGGGGTTATGGAGTAACCGGGCGCCTCCCCGAAGTCATTCAGCTTGTCTTTGTTGACAACGGAATATGAAGCAGCTCCGTTTGGTGCCCAGTTTATCTTGCCGTCATCCTCGCTGGCAATGTACGAGCGGTTAACCTTCATAGTGTTGATAGGCTGACCATCGGACCATGGATATCTGTGCAAAGTCAGTGGGCTGATGTACAAACGTCGAAATATTTCTTACACTTGAGTGTGCGGTACAAACTCTGTCTTCATCAGACTGTTGTTCCTGCCCTTGATGTCCAGGTCCAGCTTGAAGTTGATGACATGGTCATGCATAGATCCAGACAGATTATCATGAATATGATAACCATAATCACCGTCTCCGGACCAAAAGGCTCCTTGGATATAGCCCGAGGCCCGAACAGTCACGGTGATGGTTCCATCATAGTAGAAAGAGTACTCAAAGAGATAGTCATAATTTCCTACCGTGGAAACGCTGCGTACGGTGAAGATGATGTTCTTGGTTGCAGAAACATAGTCCGAGGTCAGGTGTCGTTGAATAGGATAACCAGTATCGTACTCGAATAGACACAAACTGTTTGGGTGCACATGGGTAGTCTCACTGATGTAAAACGTTGTGTTGAGATAGGTAGCGTGAGATGGGCAGTCAAAACCATCGACGAGGTTCCATTGACTGGTGCCTATACCGTAAGAGGAATCAAGATATGCTGATGAGGCATGGAGCGGGTCTTGCGAAGCGTAATGCGCAAGAGCCTCTTGAAGACCAAACTCATAGATGAGACGTTCGCCCCTGAATCGAACGTCGTGTAACTGCAAACCCGTTTCTTTGTGGTTAGACAGGAAGAAGCTAAAGTCCACTTTCACGTATTGTCAGTTAGATGTGCGAAATATAAGTCCAAAGAACTTACTCCATTCAACGTAGTTCTGCTCTCTATCCACTCCGAATCGGGGACCATCAGGTTGGACTGAAATGGGAGGATACAGATGATCGCGGGGAAAGCTATCTCCTTGTTGATCAGTAGAAGTCCACGATCCGTCAATGACTGGACCTGGCTTTCGTTTCAAGGTCTTGATGCCCTTACGAAAGGCGGCAGTCGTTGGCCAGAAGTTGCCATCGTAGTACCAGCCCACCACCTTCCACTTGGATGGATCTCGACCCGTAAGGTCAACCTTGAATTGTAAACTGGTGGGTAGTACAGTTTCTGAGTAGAACTCGCCAGTGTGGGCAGAGTAGAACTCGTTCCACTGGTAGACCCTATCGTTACGATGAATGAGAGGGTCACTGCCTGCAATTAGTAGATTATCTGTTTTGGCACCTGTCGCGGTCTGTTGACGTCGTTAGTCAGTGGATCTTTTAACTCATAATTGGGTGATATACGGACACCGTTGAGAAGTTCCTTGGTGATTTCCTTTATCTCAGTGCCGATCTTGAGGTTAAAAGCAGCGATGTCTTCACCGTCAGCGTTGTACACATTGATTCGGCCTCGGCCAGATGTGAATATGTAGTTGAGTTCTTCATGATGCGTCAGGCCCTGCTGGATCGGTAATGGCCCGACCATGTACTCTTGAATGTAGGGCTGCACTTTTGAGTTAAACTGGAGGGTTGCTCTGGCATAGCGGACTGGAGCAGGACCGTGGCCTTCGAGGTAAGCTAATGCATCTGTCTTGTTCGGCTGTAACAGGTCCAAAGACACAATTACATTATCCCAGCTGAGCACTATTAGCTGATGTATCACGATAGCGCTATGTGAGAAATAGGCAGAAAATGTTCAACAAATCTTTGTTAGGTAGTTAAGCGAAACTAGACTCACGAGGTTGAGTTAACTACAGCAGTCAAGTTAAGGTCTTTTTGCTCATGAAGATACGCCGTAACATGGGCATATTCTTCATCCGTGAGACTTTGGAAAACATTCTTCACTGGCGCCTTGATGACTACCTCTTGACCAGAGCTGCATCCTGATGCGGAGGACTTGTACTCTGAAAGGCGCTTAAGGGAATGAGGCCGTGCTGCTGGACCAGCGGGGCCAGGATAAGCCAATATCCCGTTCGGTATAATAAAGAAGTAGAGAACCAGACTGATAGTGAGACGCATGACCGCCGGTAGTCAAAGGCCTGAGGCAGGGCAGAAAGTGGTGGATGTAATGGTGGTGACCTACGAAAGACGGGTAGAAGCATGCTACGGTTATAGGGCTGTAAACAACCTGGAAAGAAAAATGGCAAGTAACTCCCCGGCACAGTTATGCAAGGGGAAGCACGGTTAGCACGGCACGGCTCTGGTCGGCAAAAAAGAGAGCAGTGGGCAGCCGGGGCCTGTTGTAAGTGATATCTGATCAGCCAGCCACCAAATCCACTACTGCATGCTGCAAGCCTCTTTCACGGCACGCAGTATAGCTCCGGTCCAACGTCTAGAGCTGAAAAACGTTTGAGAAGCTTAACCTGTTTCGCTTTTAGTCCTGGCATGTCGATCTCGGAAAGTGAGGCTACCGGATGTTCTGTGTTCCAGTAAAATAATGGCGCAAATACATGATCTAGCAGCTGTGGCCGCAGCTGCAAGACCAATATCCGCATTATGACTCATTATCACCATATTCGAGCAGGGAAGAATTGCTGTAATACGAAACTGCAGGATGAAAATTTGGAATTGAGGCCGCACAACAGCGGATAGCGCGGTAAGCATGAAACTATGACATGGGAGGCTTTCGTGGTTCCTCCAGATATGGCCACATTCTCACTAGCATTGATATTAGCCCGTAGTCAGTCTCTCGCCGTAGGTTAGATACATGAAGCCATTCACTGATTCTCTACCCTAGAGAGCAAAGCACCTCTGGCGGATTAGCTGGTGATCTTGTCTTCGATCTTGGGCGATCATAATTCAGGCTCTAAATCAAGCCATCTACTGGGAGCTAACATAACAGGAAAAGGTACACTAGTCTAGTTCCGAATCATTTCCCTGGTGCCAAAGCCAGTCGTGCCATCTTTATCATACGTTTCTAGCAGAATATCATTCTGCATCATGCCTGTGGTGTTTCCTCGTCTCCCGTGCTTAGGCTCGCATACAGAGCAGCAAATGCAGAATTTGCAGGCCCCTTGTCCAGAAGCTGTCGCGGAGGTCCAAACTCTAGTAGTTCACCTTTATCAAGCACGGCTATCATGTCAAAGTCCTCGAGGGCTGACTGGAGCTTGTGCACGATCGCAATCACTGTGCGATTCTCAAACCTCTCACGTATAACGCGCTGCACAAGCTCATCAACATGCGAGTCAACGCTAGTCATAATGTCAGTTCTCGATGTCAAGACGGCGGCAAATGAACCGTTACGGCTTACCTGCTGGTAGCTTCATCCAGAACTACAATGGGCGAAGGGCGTAGGAGAGCGCGTGCGATACAGAAGAGCTGCTTCTGGCCATGGGAAAGGTGAAGCGCTTCAATGGGCGCATCAAGGCCTCCTTTCTCAGCTACAATGTCCCAGAGCTCAACGGCCCTCATGGCGTCTTCAATGGCCGCATCTGAGAGCGCTTGAGCAGGGTCCGCGTTCAGCCTCACGCTACTTCCTTCGATGAGGAATGCATCTTGAGGCACGCCAACTAGTCGAGTGCGAACTTCTTGGCGGGGAAGCGTGCTAATGTCGAGCCCGTCTACGAGGATTTTACCATGGTGGAGGTCCACCATACGGAAAAGACAAGACACCATGGAACTCTTGCCGCTGCGGGTGTATATAGGTCAGCTTGAGCATGACTAGTGAACGATGAGAGCATGTTACCTTCCGGTTCGTCCGCAAATGCCAACTTTCTGACCTGCCTCGATCGATAAGGATATACCTTTCAAGACATTTTCAGATGGTCTACAAACATACTGGTCAGCAACTAGTTGTAGGGCTTGGGTCAAATGAACGCACCTATACCCGGCAGAAACATTGTCGAAAACAATCTGGCCCTTGGACGGCCATATAGACGGTGGCTGGTCTGTTTCCTGTGGCTCGTGCTCTGAAGCAGTATCAGACGTGAATGATTTGATCCTAGAGATGGCACCAATGTGTGTCTCCAAGGTTGTCCAGAATGTCATCAGTAGCTTTAGGTGCTGACTGAACTGGATGATGTTGACAAGGGCCACGCCGATCAACCCAGTTGGGAGTACACCTCTCAACTGTGTGACAAGGACGACGACTAGTACAGCAATGACTGTAACAAACAAGTCGAGGACAAGAGTCAGCCATCTCTGAGCCGCGTAGAGAAGATAGAACGGCCGCTGAGACCGATCTAGAAGATCATGATGTTTCTTTTCCAGTGCGTCACGCCAGCCAAATGCACGCAGTGTCGCCAGTCCAGCGACAGATTCCGTGAAAAGCGCATACAGCGGGCTCTTTGCCTCAAGATCCATGAATCTAAGCTGCCGAGATGTTCGAAGATATGTATGCTGAACCACCCACAACGCGACGAACAGAAAGGGAAACGCGATGGCTGTGTAGTACGAACCTACAGAGATCAGAACCATCTCAGCGATGCACAACACAAACGTGGCAAAGGTGTTCAGCGCTGACAGCGGCAGGTCCATGTCGACCAGCTGAAGATCCTGGCTGAAGCGATTGATAGTGACGCCAGCATCCGTAGTAGCAAAGAAGGACATGGGTGCGTTGAGTACCGTCTTGAGAAGACTCTGGTGGAAGCTATTGCCTGACAGCGGTACCATGGTGACAATCATCTGCCAGGTGCTGAGGACTAGGAAGATAATCGCGAGCCCACCTAGCATCGCGTAGATGCCTAGATAATAACCCAGGCGTGCAAAAGGGTCTTTAGCATTGGCGACTGCCCACCAGTTGAGCCAGATAGTAGGGAAGGATTGGCAGACTATAAAGGCGCAGATGGCAAAGACGAAGATCAAACTGGGAACCCAGCCGATAGCGCGGATGTAGTATAGGTATATCGCCATGTCGCCAGTGCGACGACCAGCGTCATCCTTGGCTTCCTCCGAGAGGAGTACCTCTGCATCCAGCAACGTGTCAGCTGATGGTTCTGCAGAAGAAGAGACAGAAGTCGCTTGGCAATATGTCCAGTTCGCAGACGCTACAGCCAAGCGGGAAACGTAGTTGTCCGCTTTGGTCAACTTGTCAAAACTTCCCTCTACACAGCCTATACCAGTACCATCGAGGCTGATGATGTGGTCTGCGTAGGAAAGTCGATTTGCTGCAGCAGCAGTGTCAGCATAAGTATGAGAATAAAGGGGAAGTATGCAACGTACCACGAGAAGTCGCCAAGATGACGGTTGTATTCGACTGTCGCAGGAGGCCATTAGTGCCGAGTAGGCTATGGAAGACAGCGTTCTCAGTGTGCATATCCAACCCGCTGAAGACATCATCAAGGATGACAATCTTCTTTTGTGCGTAGACAGCTCTCGCTAGGCTGACTCGTTGGCTCTGACCTCCGCTGAGGACGATCCCCTTGCTCCCGATCCTACTGAGATCGCCCTTGGGAAGTTGAGCGAGATCTTCCGTCAGAGAACAAGCGTGTAGGACCGTTTGGTACCAACGTTCGTCGACGTGGGAGAAGCCGATGATGCTATCTCGTACAGTGCCGTTCATGTGCCAGGGAGTTTGATCGCAGTAGGCGATTTCCGAATTCATCACTTGAATAGATCCGGCTATGACTGCCACTTCTCCGAGAAATGCTCTGAGGAGAGTTGACTTGCCACTGCCCACTAGCCCCACGACGAGGGTAAGATTGCCCAGCGGAACATGAGCGGTGACATCACTGAGGATGGGTTTCTGCGTAGAGTCATATCCAAAGGCGCATGTCTTGACAACGATACAGTTGCCGTCCAGAGAATCGACAAGTAACGGGCCTCTTTGGATAGTGTTAGGCTCTTTCTCGGACAATCCCGAGTCCTTCTCCTTCTCGCTGCGTAGAGAAACTGGGCTAGATGACCCTTCGCTCTTGTCATCATATGAGATGATTCTGCTGTCGACGCGAACGTCTGTGTTGAGGAAAGCCTGTATGCGCGCAAAGCTCCCGACGGACCCCATCAGAGAGGACAATGAAGTAACAAACGAGGAAATAGGCTCGTTCAGCAGTGCAAACAGTGATAGAGATGTAAATATGCGGTTTATGTCCAGGTTGTTGTCTCCTCCCCGTGACTGGGCGACAAGACTGTACGTTGCGAATGTGAGGATTGGGGCAAAAATAGGAGCGAGGTATGCTATGGATGTCTCATAAGTAAACGTTCCATCCTTCGATGCTGGTTGAACCATGCACGGTAGGTACTCACCTAGGACCATATTCCAGATCAACAACCTACGAAATTTGCCGGAAATGCGCAACTCGTCATTTCGCAGAGCGTGGATACGAGTGCTGAGCACGTCGGTCAGTCCACACATCTTGACGCCCTTGATGCTGCCTAGCATCTGCGACGTAACAGATATTCTCTTCTCGATGGCCTCTAGCCATGCGGCTTGACGAGCCATGACAAAACTGACCGCGATAACAGACCCGATGATGGAGACTACAGGCGTCAGTACATTCATTCCTCATTCTCTATCATAAATCATTTCTAGCTGGACTCACAGATTGCTGCTCCGACGGGAATCAGACACGCAATGCCGAGCTGGCGTCCCAACAGGTAGACCGCAATAACAATCTCAACCAAATTGGCCCAAACGTCATGGGCAGTGCGCCAACCCGTATCGATCCTCTCAATGTCGGCACTCATCAGAGTCAGTGCTGCGCTGGGGTCAGCAGCGGCAATACTGATATCCGTGGCCTTGTCAAACAAGATCGAGACGAGTTGACCGCGTGCCATGGTGATGGCGCGATACGTGAGGTGTTGGTACTGGCCACTCGTGACCTATAGCATGAACCGTTAGTAGGATGCGCCTGTAGCGACAGAGATTCACGTACTGCTAGACCCATGAATACAAGAAACCATGCGCCTATGAGGCCATATCCTTGGTTCATATCGTCAGAGTCACTGTCTCTCTCTGCCCATTCGAGGGTTGCTGAGATGAGGAATGGCTGGCAAAAGGTAAAGCCGATGAAGCAGAGACGTGGAAAGATGATGGACAGTGTAGGCCACTTCAAGGTCCTCAGGACCGTCAGCATCAGAGCATGGCTGCCTTTTCTAGATGCTATGCCACTGTCAGTATCCTGTAAGCCACATGTTGTCTGCAGATTTGACAGAATGACAGACCTTTGGCCCACGCTGTTTCCAAAAGCTCCTGGAGATATGAAGACTTGAAGTGTTTTTCGAGAGGAAACAACGCCTCAATCTCCAGGTGCTTAGAATAGCCAGCGCGAAACAGCGGTATTTGCCAAGAGAAGAACCAGTGCGACAAGACACTACCAGTGACTTCAGGGGGCAAAGCACGGTACTGGGGCCGCAAGAAACGACGCTTCTCGATTGCCTCGACAGCGAGCATGATAATCTTTATCACGGTCGCGATGAGGGCAGTGATTGCCGCCGGCCGATTGTAGCCTTGGAGCCATAGTGTTCGTGTTCGAGCAGCATCGAAAAGAGCAGTGAAGAGTAGGAAGAGGATAAGCACCGTTGACGGTCGATACGAATAGACGTGCTCAACGTAGGATAGACATAAGATGCCAATTGATGCCACAAAAGACAAGGCAGCAGTGGCAAGAGAGGCTCTGGTCGTAATTGCGGAAGAGCGAGTCCACGAGATGAGAAAGCTGATCTGCGCTGCTAAGAGACCGAGACACAATGTCGTGAGGCTGTCAGTACCCGAGACACGACGTGAGCACATCAACTAACTCACGATTTTACAGTACAGCCAGCGGCTATTTTCTACCTTGACCCTATTCTTGTGCAGAAGGTACAGGACTCGACATGGGGCAGCGAGAAGCACCAGAGCAGTGATAGGTATAGTGAGAATTGATTCTTCAAAGAGCAGTGTAAAGTCGAAGCCGCCTCTACAACCACCAGCATATGGACCAAAAGAGTCGTCGCATGACAGCGAGACCATGATTGTGACTGACGTGAAACCAGAGATTGTGTGAGACCAAAGCTTTACAATCTGTAATCAAATTAATGTTTTGGCAGAATCGATTAAGGTTGTTTGATCAACGGGGGATCAATCGATCGCTTACAAGCTAAGTGAGCCGAGAAATCTGTCCCTGTTACTACAGAGACCCTTTGCAAGAGTAGCCGAGGAAGTGCTCCACAGACTGAACACCAGGATGAAAAATGTGCAAAGACAAATGTCATCATTGAGTAGCGAGCCACGTCAGACATGGTGCATGGGTACATACAGGGTAGGTAGGCAAGGGGCACGGCACGGCTCGCAACGGCGTAGCACACATGGTCGATACGAAGCCGGTGGAAACGATCCGGCGGACCGGTCGCAAGCGATACAACTGTACGTACTCTACATTTGGGCTCCGAGACGCCATCATCTGATCAATCTTCAATGTTTGGAGGATCAGGAACGGGACTGATATGTTAAAGATCGGCGATTTAAGGCAATCTCCCGGGGTGATGTTCAGCTGGCTCCGTAGCGGCGATCATAGTCGTAACCGGTATAGCTAGAGTGAACTAGGCCCCCATCGATGCTAACTCACCGGCGGGGACTAATGCAAGCACGGCAGCGGCTATTAGTGCCATATCCCAGACTAATTGCTTGATTGGCTTTTGATAATCCTGCTCAGAGGCTAGGTACGCATCTGGATATTCTCTTGTTGACCTTCCTTTCCAAGACCGAGAGAGATCATCACTCACTTCTCTCAGCCTCTTGTTCAGCAATTCTTTGCTTTTTCTGTCTCCACTGAGTAGGCCTGCTCAGATCATGGAATTAGATAACTAGTTCCACTTCACGACTCGTATTCCAGTTTACGTGGTCTTTTATCCCTGTGTTGTTGCACTGGAATCCATACCGGTATGTTACATGCATATGCCGCCCCGTGAGTCATGTCCGCGACTGACCAAATTCCTTTTTTACAGGCGCTTAGAACTGGAAGAGAGATCTTGCTAACCGTACAAAAAGAGAACATATGTTTTCATTAGTATTGATATTCCTTTTACCGAATTTGATTATATTAAGCCTCTATAATTTATAAATTTAGACAGAACTTACCATTTAAGCAAGATTATAAACCTACATAGAATACTAAGCTTGGCGTAAAACACGCAATAGGATTAAAAGAAAGTGGTCTTTATGTTGGTGCTGCAACCGCCACATGACCTCACTCCCTGCAAGCCAGACCTCCCTCCCATCATACCATGCCTCCGGGGCGCAGGAAAACTTCTCATATGAAACCGATGTACTCGAAAACTTAGTCTAAGATCTACCGAATCTTTACCAAATTTTGCCAAGCTTACCTAAAACTTTGTATCGCTTAGGACACAGGTCCAGTATTTTACTACGCCCCCTTGCGTGCTGACATAGATTCATGCTAGTCATATCATATGGAATACCTTCTCCTGAGGCCTGCCAAGCTTCTTCCCCCCGGCAGCGGAACCGAACTAATGTAGTCCCAACGGTCCACCGCCAAGAAGGGAGCAAAACAAGCGTAGTTCACAGTTCCGGGCCTCCACAAAACGAACAAAACGGCTGCATGGGCGGCTCGTGACTAGCTGCAGTTTTCCAGCGTCAAGCCGGTTTATGGAGTATCTCGATGCATCATAGTTTCCTCATCTTTGCACGCCATATTTGTCACTCCACCACTTGTTGAGTGTGAATCGCGCAATCAAGCGACAAGGATAGATTTGCCATCACGGCTCCACTCGTATTATCTGATTTCTTTCTGGTCCAGCTGCGCCGCCTACGTGCTCTCAACACTGGCTTGGCCAAGTTTGCTTTGTCAAATCGATCGCCTGAAGCATCCTGGACTTTCATCCGCCTCTAATGTCTCAGTTCAACAAGATATTTCTGGGCTCCATGCCACATCGGGCTACATCCGGGCTTTCCGGGTCCCGTAACCTGTTCGTATATGGTGGAACGAGAAAAATGAGGAAAGGGAGAGACAAGAAGGAGAGAGAATATTGGAGTTACCATGTTATCATTGGTGTAACGGCGTTGTGAGTGGCCAATGGGCGGAGACAACTATTGTGCTGCCGTTCAGAAGCAAGAAAAAGCAGCCAGCATGGCGAAATAGGCTGCATGTCGCTGTAGAGCTGAAAAATAGTCCTCTAATCCGGTATGGCTGGCTGTGTATATCCCTGAATGACACCTTGAATGCTGTCTCTTGGTAGTGAGGTTGCTGGTCCGTAGCAAGGATATATCTGCTATAACCTGCATCCGAATAAGTGTAGTCACCTTAAAGAAAACTATTGCTGTTGTGACGCAGAAATTTCACATTCTATTCGTTTGATGGTCTACATGTTTCTGTCATACAAGTCCTCAACAGCAAATACTCACCGAATAATCTTACATAACCTAAACAATGGCAGCCACTGTTTCTTGCGGCTGTGTCAGGACTGCCGATCAGTCCGTCCCAGATCTGAAGCCTGCCATGCTCCCGCAGTTCGATGTTTCTGAGACAGGTTCTGAGCACCTGGAATATGCCGGCCGGATCTACCACGTTGCACCTGACGATCTTAGAGACACATGCAGTGCTCTGTGGGCAGCATGGGCGATCCTTCTTGGCTGCTTCACCGGGCTGGATGATGTGTGTTTCGGCTTTGACAGTGAGCACAGCATTACCGAGTTGTCGGGACATGCAGAGCGCATGAGACAAGCTGTTCATTTTCGCTTGCCTGCCAATCAGCGTATCAAGGAGATTCTCACCGGCAAATTTTCATCGCTGGTTCAGATGAGCGACGACAAGGCCGAAACACTGTTCAACACTATTCTATCAATTCAGAGCTTTGATCAAGATGCAAGCAAAGAAACGGGGAAATTTCCTTCGTGGTGCAAGATTCGCATGGTGGTAGATCCTGTGACTCTCCAGACGCTCTTGACATGGGACCCTTCCTTCATGGGCCGAGATCAAGCAGAGAACGTCAGCAGCACTTTTGACAAGATTTTCAAGGAAATCATCAAGAGCCCGGAGACTCCCCTATCAAAGATCAGCTTCTTCAGTGAGCGAAATGAACGACAAGTCTTGGTCTGGAACAGCAACTCTATGAGAGATGTGCACAAGTGCATCCACCAGGCCGTGTCAATGCAAGGAGCGTTGAGACCCGATGCAGAAGCCGTTTGCGCTTGGGATGGAAGTCTTTCCTACCAACAGGTCTTATCCCTGGCAGATCGTCTTGCCTTTCGTCTACAAGCCTCAGGCGTCGGGCCTGAAGTCTTTGTACCCATCTGCTTTGACAAGTCTAAATGGGTTGTTGTTTCGATGCTGGCGGTCCTCAAAGCAGGCGGCATCTTTGTACCTCTCGACCCTTCGCAGCCACTGCTTCGTCTACAATCTCTCGCGCAAAAGGTGCAAGCCAAGACAATCTTGTGCTCCCCTCACCATCAACGCATGCTAGAGAGCGTAGCGCCAGAGTTGATCCCCGTCGATGAGCAGCTATTCATCCAACTGCCTGAGCAGAGCGACGAGATTGACTGTGGATCGTGGCGAAATGGAGCCTACATGATATTCACAAGTGGCACAACGGGCGAGCCCAAAGGCGCTCTTATTGAGCATAGAGCTCTCATGTCGAGTGCACTCGCCCATGGTCCTGCCATGATGATGGACTCCAACACGCGATCGTTCCAATTCGCTGCGTCTACCTTTGACGTGAGCATTACTGAGATCTTGACCTGTATGATCTTGGGTGGATGTGTCTGCATACCTAGCGAGGACGCTCGCCTTAACGCTGTCGAGGAGGCCATCACGCAGCTCCGAGCAAACTGGGCGCTGTTAACCCCCACATTCGTCAAGTTCATTAACCCCGCCAATGTCCCGACCTTGAAGACACTCGTCACTGGTGGAGAGGCCATGACGCAGGCTGTTATCCGCTCGTGGTCGCACATCAACCTGATCAACTGCTACGGCCCTGCTGAGACGTCTGTTGTTTCGCATGTCCACCGAGGCATGGTGCAAGGGACTAATCCTCTCAACATTGGCCATCAGGTCGGTATAAACTGTTGGATTGTGGATCGGGACAATCACGACCGCCTCATGCCAGTTGGTGCAGTGGGCGAGTTGGTCATCGAAGGCCACACTCTCGCACGCGAGTACTACAAGGAACCTGAGAAGACGAGCGAAGCCTTCATTGAAGATCCGTCATGGGCGACAAGCCAGCCGTCGCGAACTGGCCCCAGACGAATGTACAAGACGGGCGATCTCGTTAAGTACAACCACGATGGGACGTTTCATATCGCCGGCCGCAAGGACGCGCAGATCAAGTTCCACGGGCAACGGATCGAACTCGGGGAGATCGAGCATCACATCAATGCCAGTACCAGCATCAAGCATGGCATGGTAGTCCTACCAAAAGAAGGTTTCTGCAATGGTCGACTCTTGGCTATCGTGCAGCTCTGCGACGCCCTGGGCGAGGACCTCATGCCCAACGGTCAGCCGTATAAGCTTATCGGCGGCGAACTTGAGAGTATCGCACAGGACAAGATCGCAGAGGCTAAGAATCTACTTGGCGAGAGGCTACCTTCGTACATGATACCCTCTATGTGGCTCGCCGTTGAGTTTATCGCTCGTCTGCAATCTGGAAAGCTCGATCGGAAACAGACAGCGCAATGGATCGATAACATGAGCGAGGCTTTGTATCGACAGCTCAATCCTGCGACAGCAGTTACCCAGCTTCCCGAGGATATCAAGTGCGAAAGCAAGATTGAGATGGAGCTACACAAGATCTGGGCCTACGTCTTGAACCTCAAGGATGAGCAGCTTGGCTTTACACAGTCATTCCTCAGCGTCGGCGGTGACTCTATCTCCGCAATGCAGGTCATGAGCGAGTGCAAGAAACGTGGTCTCGGACTGGCAGTCTCGCACATCATCAACTGCAAGTCCATCCGCGCACTGGCGCTACAGGTCAAGGATATCGAAAGGCCTACGCTTTTGCACGAGGTGGTCGAAGAGCCGTTTGCCCTCTCGCCTATTCAGAAGCTGTACTTCGCGAGGCCGAACTACGACCAGGGCCACTACAACCAGAGCTTTCTCCTTCGGACCAGTCAGCGTATCGATCAGGCAGATCTACGAAAGGCAATGGAGACTCTGATTCTCAGGCACTCGATGCTTCGTGCGAGGTTCCAGCAGGATGCCAGTGGGGATTGGCAGCAACGCATCACCAATGACATTACGTCGTCGTATCGCTTACGCACTTTAGAACTGGCTTCGCAAGAGGAGGTCGATGACTCGCTTGTCAACAGCCAGACCTGCTTAGATCCTATCCGAGGTCCACTTGTCGCTGCTGACTTGATCGACCGAGGGACAGAAGAGCAGCTCTTGTTCGTCGTGGCGCATCACCTAGTCATCGACCTTGTATCCTGGAGAATCATCCTCCAAGAGCTCGAGGAGATACTACTCCGACCCGAAGCTGTGCACGACGCAGATCGCCCGCTTCCATTTCAGGTCTGGTGTAAGATGCAGTCCGAACATGCTGAGGCGCAGACACCGGACCAAGTCCTACCGATCCAGGGTATTCCCGACGGAGATGCTGAGTACTGGGGCATGGCAGACACCCCCAATATTTATGGGCAGATGGTTCGTCGAGGCTTTGAGATTGGGCCACATCAGACATCTCTTCTTGTGTCCAAATGCCATAACGCCCTACGAACTGAGATCCCGGATGTTCTCATGGCAGCGATGGTGTATTCCTTCGGCCAGATATTCACCGACCGTCCAATTCCAGCCGTTTTTGCAGAAGGCCACGGCAGGGAAGTCTGGGACACTTCAATCGACCTGTCCAACGTGGTAGGATGGTTCACTACCATTTACCCCGTCTTTGCTGGATCAAATTCGCAGTCCAGGCTCATCGATACAGTCAAGATGATCAAGGACGCAAGGCGCAAAGTTCCTGATAACGGTCGGCCTTACTTTGCGAGTCGCTGGCTGACAAAGGACGGTCGAGAGGCTTTTTCTCGCCACTGGCCTTTGGAGATCACCTTTAATTACCTGGGCCAGTACCAGCAGCTGGAGCGTGAAGGTGCTCTTTTCACTCCCGAGAGCAATATTGCTGGCGAGATTAGAGAGGCAAGCCAAGGTGCAGACGTTGGGCCTCTGACAGCTTGCATCTCCCTCTTCGAGGTGTCTGCTGTCATCGTCAAGGGATCTCTTCGTTTCTCATTCGGGTTCAACCAGAACATGAAACACCAACCGCAGATCCGCGAGTGGATTTCCTGTTGTGAACAGAGTCTCGGCCAAGTCATTACATCCCTGGCCTCAATGGCACCTGAGACTACCCTCAGTGACTTCCCGCTCCTGTCTCTGACCTATGATCGGCTGAGGGTATTCACGGAGGAGAAACTGCCCGAGGCTGGGATCACAGACATTAGTCTCATTGAGGACGCGTATCCTTGCTCTCCGATGCAATCAGGACTCTTGGTCAGCACCACAAGAGAGAACGCCGCTTATGCTGCCTACACACTCCACGAGGTCAAGAGCAAGAGCGGAGAGACTGTGGATGTTGAGAAGCTCATCGCTGCTTGGAAGCGCATGGTTCAATACCACGCTATTCTCAGAACGGTCTTCTTGGAGAGCGTTACGTTGGAGGATTCCATCTACGACCAAGTTGTGCTCAAGGAAGTCGAAGCTCCATTCACTGTCTCTGAGAGCGGCGCAGATGAGGATGCGGTTGCAGCTCTGAAAGTACCAACGAGCCATGGCGAAAACGCATCTCGACTGCTACACCATTTCCACGTCTGCAAAGCAAAGAGCGGCAAGGTGTTTTGCAGATTAGACATCAGCCATGTAATCATGGATGGAACTTCGCTGTCAATCCTCTTCCGCGATTTTGCACTGGCATATCAAGGGCTCCTCAAGGCTGAAACAGGCCCGCTGTATCGCGATTACATCAAAGCTCTTCAAAGTCAGCCTGTCCAGCCTGGTATCGACTATTGGAAGTCTTACCTAGCTGGTATCGAGCCCTGTCTCTTCCCCGTTCTGGATGACGGCGACATAGCAGAGGTCAAGGAGCTGCGACACTTGAGGGTTAGATTTGCTGAACTCGCTGAGTTGCAGAGTCTTTGTGAGCGGCAGGGAGTCACTATCGTAAACGCCATCTATGCAGCCTGGGCGGTGACGTTGCGTTTATACACTGCATCTGACGAGGTCTGCTTTGGCTATCTGACATCAGCTCGTGATTTGCCGATCGAAGGTATCCGCGATGCCGTCGGTCCCATCATCAACATGGTCACATGCCGTGTCAACGTCAACAGCACAACCAATCTTGGCGACATCATGACCTCAGTGCAGAGAGACTATCTCGAAAGTCTAGAGTATCGCCACACCCCGCTAGCCCAGGTGCACCACGCCCTCCAGCTTTCCGACGCTGTTCTGTTCAACACAGCCTTGTCGTACAGAAAGCTACCGCCAACGCCGCAGGCAGACCTTGTTTTTGAGGAGTGTTGTCCTACCTATGACCCGGATGAGTACAATGTGTCGGTCAACATTGAAGCAGGCGAGCACGACATGGCGATTGACTTGATGTACTGGTCAGACACGCTGTCTGACGGACAGGCTGCCAATGTTGCTGGCACTTTTACAAAGGCGCTCAGCAATATTCTACATCACTCCAACGAGCCGATTCACCAGCTGAACCATTTGGGTTCCTGGCACAGCAACCAGATCAGCCATTGGAATAAGCGGATACCGGACGCCATTGAGAGGTGTGTCCATGATTTGTTCAAGCAGCAAGTTGCCTCGCGCCCTGACAGCCCCGCGATTGTCTCATGGGATATACACTTCACGTACGCCGAGCTTGATGCCGCCTCTGACAAGCTTGCCCATTACATTGCTTCCTTGGGCATCGGCCTACAGACCTTTGTGATGGTCTGCTTCCAGAAATCTGCCTTCGCTATAGTTTCGATGCTCGCAATTCTCAAAGCTGGTGGTGTATGCGTACCTCTGGACCCAGCACACCCGGAAGCTGCGCATCGACTTCGTGTCGACGACACAGGAGCTACCATCGCCCTTGTATCTCCCGCATCAGTAACCAAGCTCAGCTCCATCGTCAAGACAGTCGTGGCTGTGGATGCAGATCTACTCCGAACCATCTCCATGGCACCCGCGCCACCTCTTCCTCAAGTCACACCTTCCAACGCCTGCTTCGTTATCTACACGTCTGGTAGCACCGGTCGTCCCAAGGGTGTAGTGCTTGAGCACAGAGGCATCGCCAGCAACGCCATGTACTCAGGCCCCAAGCTAGGCTACGGCCCAGACTCGCGGGTGTTGCAGTTCGCCTCTTACACCTTTGACAACAGTCTTGCTGAGATTTTTAGCACCATCAGTCTGGGAGGCTGTGTATGCGTACCCTCGGACCATGAGAGGCTGAACGATTTGGCTGGAGCCATTAATCGTTTCAGCGTCACGTTGGCCGACATAACACCTACTGTGGCTTGCTTCCTCGATCCATCAGAGGTTCCGACTTTGAAGACTCTGGCCCTTGGAGGTGAAGCTGTGACTGCCAAGTGCGTTGGCATCTGGCGCGACTTTGTGTCCCTGACATGCTGCTACGGACCGTCGGAATGCTCCGTCAATTCGACCTTCTCTGGAGACATCGCGCAGCCAGGAAAGGCCAACAATATTGGCCGTGCGATTGGTAGCGTCGCTTGGGTAGTCGATGCGACCGATCACAATCTCCTCGTCCCAATTGGTTGCGTTGGCGAGCTACTCATCGATGGTCCTATTGTGTCTCGAGGCTACCTGAACCTCCCAGACAAGATGGCCCTGTCTTTTGTTCCTCCACCTGCCTGTATCGAGGGGATGACTGAGAACGCTGGGTCAGATCGCAAGCTCTACAAGACCGGTGACCTTGTGCGCTACAACTCTGACGGCACACTTACCTATCTTGGGCGGAAGGATACCCAGGTCAAGCTCAACGGCCAGCGCATTGAACTTGGAGAGATTGAGCACCACATCGAGGAAAATCTCCCCAAGGGCTGGGAATCTGCGGTGGAGCTCATCACATCGCAGGGCAGAAAGTTGCTCGCCTGCTTTATCTGTGCCGACACCGATGTTTCCCTCAGAGAAACTAGCAACGATAGCATGGTGCTGGACATGGATGACTCTTTCAGGTCTCACGCCAAGAGGCTTGAGATTGTGCTGTTCAATGCAGTCCCTGCCTACATGGTCCCATCCGCGTGGCTCCCGGTCTCTAAGATGCCTCTTACTTCTTCAGGAAAGCTGAACCGGCGCAGTCTGAGGGCTCTTGGTGAATCCGTGCCGGCAGCGAGGATGAAGTCGTACAAGCTTGCTCTCAAGAGTGGCAGAGCACCATCCAGCGAGGTAGAAAAGCAGTTGGCTGCTATGTGGGCTCAGCTGCTGGACATCGATGTGGCTTCTATCGGAGTGCAAGATCACTTCTTCAAGCTTGGAGGAGACTCGATCGGGGCCATGCAACTGGTGACGCTGGCTCGATGTTCCAACATTGACTTGACCGTGACTGGAGTGTTCCAGAAGCCTTCCCTACTGGACATGGCGGAGTCGGCGGTGCCGTTATCCAAGGCCCCATCCACGACATACCGGCCGTTCTCGTTGTTGTCTGACAAGTGCTCGGTCGATGCGTTGCGACAAATTGTTGCTGACTCTGCTCGTATCGATTTCGGCGATGTCCAAGATATTTATCCTTGTTCCGCACTTCAAGAGGGTCTTATGGCTCTTTCGAGTAAGGAACCTGGCGCTTACGTGGCCCAACTCATCTATCGACTGCCAGACGACATCGACACCATCAGGTTCCGGAAGGCTTGGAGCCTCGTGGTGGAAGCTGAACCGACGTTGCGAACGAGGATCGTTCACACAGAAGAAGCCGGGTTCGTGCAGGTTGTTGTCGCCGGGGAAACACCTCAATGGTCTACCTTTGCCAGCCTCTCCGATGCCGACACAATTCGACGCCAGCTTCCGCTGCATAACGGTGCAAGATTGACCAATTACGGCCTTGCTGACGATGGTTCTACAAGCAAATACTTTGTATGGACTATCCATCACTCCATCTATGATGGCTGGTGTCTTCCTCTCATTCTCGACAAGGTTAAGCGATGCTACTATGACGATCTGACTCTCGCACAAATCAAGGGCCCTGACTACTCCAACTTCATCAAATACCTTACAGACCTGGACCCGAAACAAGACACCAACTTCTGGATGTCGCACCTTTCCAACATGTCCACTCAGCACTTCCCACGTCTTCCTAACGCAGAATACGAGCCTTCCGCAACGAGCATGATGGTTCATAGAGCAACCTTGGGGAACACATCGGGTTCAGAGATCACCACTGCTACTAGGATCCGCACAGCCTGGGCAATGGCGGTCTCTACCTACTCTGGAACCAACGACGTCGTCTTCTGGGAGACCATGACAGGGCGCGATGCCACGGTCGTCGGGATCGAGGAGATGGCGGGTATCACTTTGGCTACTGTACCAACACGTGTAGTCGTGGAACCCTCACAAACTGTTGCCGCATTGCTTGCCTCTGTGCAGGACCACTCAGCAGCTCTCAGAAGACACCAATTCGCTGGCATCCAGTCTATCAGGAACATCAGCGCAGACACGGCCCTTGCTTGCGGCGCTCAGAATCTCTTGGCCATCAACTACGGACCTCGAGAGTCGACTGATGCCTTTTGGTGCGAGCAGTCCAACGAGATGGCCGGTACGAACTTCTACTCGTCGTATCCGCTCATGCTGTCGTGCCACTTTGCAGACGGCGAGCTCGAGACTGTCGTCCACTTCGATCCCAACGTTGTACCTGAGGCTCAGATGCAACGCATAATGGATCACTTTGCGCTCATGTTGGAGTCCGTGTCGTCGTCTGACCTGTTGGACGAGAAGCTTCGCGATGTACCTTTGCTGAGCGGCGGTGACCTACAGACGCTGCGTGATATGAACGGCACTCTTCCCTCAGCCTCTGGACACCTCATTCACGACGTCTTCAGGGCTCAGACACTTGCTCAACCACGGGATAAGCTCGCTGTCGTGTCGTGGGACCAAAGTCTCACATACACTGATGTGGACACTCAATCCACAAGTCTGGCTGCTGTCTTGGTGGCAAACGGCGTTTCAGTCCATTCCATCGTTCCTTTCTGCATGGACAAGTCATCTCTGGTCGTTGTCTCCATCCTAGCCATTCTCAAGTCGGGTGCTGCCTTTGTGCCTCTCGACCCAGCGCACCCGGACGCTCGGATTCAAGGCATTCTCTCAGACACTCGGGCTACAGTCATTCTATCGTCTGATCAACACGCGGACCGATTGACAAAGCTCGGATCGCAGGTCATCTCCGTCTCGCAGGCTCTGGCAAACGGTGGTACCCAAGGCCAGGACGACCTAACCAACCAAGTGCCTCTATCATTGTCCGCCACCAGCCCAGCCTACATCATCTTCACTTCCGGCACGACTGGGAAGCCGAAGGGAACCATTGTGGACCACTCCGCGTTCTGCACAGGCGCGTATGAACACGGTCGCGCCATGGGAATGACAGAGTCGTCACGCGTCTTGCAGTTTGCTTCATACACCTTTGACGCCAGTATCATGGAGGTCCTCACAACGCTTATTCACGGCGGTACAGTTTGCGTTCCAAGTAGTGATGAGCGTCTCCACGATCTTTCGGGTGCTATCAACAGAATGGACGTTAACTGGGCTCTACTGACGCCTTCGGTTGCCCAACTGCTCCAACCATCGCTTGTCCCTAGTTTGAAGACACTGGTGCTCGGCGGCGAGGCCATGTCTTCTGCTCATATCTCGTCGTGGGCGCCGTCAGTTCGTCTTATGAACGCATATGGACCCAGCGAGACTGCCGTGGTGGCTGCTGTCAACCCGAGTGTCACACTGGATTCTTCTCCTTCAAATATCGGTCGTGCTGTCGGTGGTATTTGCTGGGTCACTGATGCCACCAACCACGACAGACTTATGCCCATCGGCGCTGTCGGCGAGCTCGTCATAGAAGGTCCTATCCTCGCTCAAGGGTACTTGAATGACCCCGAGAGAACGGCAGAATCTTTCATCACCAGCCCAAAGTGGTGTCAACACTTCCCAACGGCTACTGCCGACAGGGAACGCAGGTTCTACAAGACGGGAGACTTGGTCAAACTTACTGAGGATGGGATTGAGTTCCATGGACGCAAGGATGATCAAGTCAAAGTCAACGGTCAGAGGATTGAGCTGTCGGAGATTGAGCATCATTTGAGCGCGGACCCAGCCGTCGAGTCCTGTTTAGCGGCTGTTCCGGCTTCTGGCCCTTTCAAAGCCCGCTTGGTCGGCATTCTATCCTTACACTCTGTTTCTACCACCAAGGCAGAGATGACCAAAGAGGGAGAGATGCAAATTCTGACCAAGTATGCTCCATCCGTTTTGGTGGGTATTCGTGAAGGTCTTGCAAGGCATCTCGCATCCTACATGATCCCATCCCTATGCATTGTCGTAGACTCTATCCCCCTACTCCCCTCTGGCAAGCTTGACCGCAGGCGTACCTTTAGATGGGTTGAGGACATGTCTCTTGAACAATACCACCTCGTTCTTGACGCGCAGGAAGATGCGTCTGCTCTGGACAGAGATGCATCAGAGGTGGAGATCAAACTTAGGGCTGCTTGGGCCAAGGCCCTCAACCTCAAAGTCGATATGGTTCCATTCAAGCAATCTTTTATCCACCTCGGCGGTGATTCAATATCCGCCATGAAGCTAATGGCCATTTGCCGCTCCTCCAACATGGCTGTATCTGTCAGCCAGATCATGCGAGCCAAGTCAATCATCGATCTTGCTTCAGCAGTTACCAACGTCAAGGAAGTCATCTACGACAAAGAACAGCTGGAGAAGCCCTTTGAACTATCACCGATTCAAAAAGTTTACTTTGAGGGTATTGGTCTAGGTTCCCACCACTTCAACCAGAGTATGACTCTGGCTACGACCTGCAATATCACCTCACAACAGCTTTCGGATGCTCTGCGCTCTATCGTCGAGATGCATAGCATGATGCGTGCTCGCTTTTCGCAGGCTGATGGAAAATGGACCCAGCGGATCACCAGCGACGTCGCTAGCTCCTACGCCCTCCGTTCACACGGCATCATTGACAAGAAGCGTCTCTTGGAGTTGGTAGCGGAGAGTCAGACTACCCTAGACATTATTCATGGACCGATACTTGCTGTCGACATGTTTGAGATGGAGGGAACTAGCAACCAGATCGTCACATGTGTGGCTCATCATCTGATTGTCGATGTTGTGTCTTGGAACATCCTCTTACAGGATCTAGAAGGGTATCTGTCACCATCTACCTACAGCCCTTCCAAGTCAATCTCCTTCCAGACGTGGATTTCCAAGCAACTTGACGAAGCTCGGAAAACCTCACTTGCGCATGTATTCCACGATATCGCCGTCCCTCTATCAGACCTCGGCTATTGGGAAATGGAAGGCGTACCGAATATTCATGGCGACTCAATAACAAAGACAATGACGATACCCAATGACACATCGGTCCTACTCTCTGGTAGTGATCATGATGTCGTCGACGTCTTGCTAGCATCATTGTTAGCGTCCTTCCGACAAACCTTTCCAGACCGTTGTTCGATGCCCCCCATATTCAACGAAGGTCATGGGAGAGAGCCTCCCGATGACACTATAGATTTATCACGCACCGTTGGATGGTTCACCACTCTCTGTCCTGTCTTTCTCCCCGAGATCGTTCCCACTGAGTACGACATCCTTGATGTTGTGCGTTGGGTGCGAGACTTTCGGAAAAAGCTTCCCGGCAATGGTCGACCTTACTTTGCTCATAGCATGTTGTCGGACTCGAAGTCCCAGATCGAGTTCCCAGTGGAAATTGCCTTTAATTTCCTTGGCCATGCACAGGACTTTGGAACAGAGGATTCTGTGTTCAAAGCTGTCGATGGAAGCATGTTGGACTCCTTGAGCTCGCAGTTCGACATTGGGGCCGACATCCCACGCTTGGCACTCATTGAGATAGCTGCTTCTTTCACTAGCCAAGGGCTAGTCTTTGACTTTTCCTTCAACCGCCAGATGGAACGTCAGACGTCTATCAGCAAATGGATCGAGAGCTGTAGGGACTGTATACACCGAGCAGCCCAAGGGTTATCTCAGGCTACACACCAGCCATCCCCGGATCTATCTCTGCTTCCTCTGGCCTTCAAGAAGGAGGCCCAAGTTACGCAGGCTCTTTCTGAAGTGGGCATCTCTCCGGACAACGTTGAAGCGGTATACCCATGCTCTTCGGTTCAGCAGGGCATCCTCTTGTCCCAGGTCAAGAACCCTGAGTACTACTCTTACTCCATCACATTTTCGGTTACCTCCACACGATCGGGTGATGCGATTGACGCACAAAGACTGTCGGAAGCTTGGAAGCATGTAGTACATCGACATTCCACGCTTCGGACCGCGTTTGTCGACAGTACACTCCAGGAGGATGCCATCAGTCAAGTCGTTCTGAGGAATCACGACGCCGACATCTCCATCGTTGAGTGTCCTTCCAAAGAGATAGACTTTAGCCTCAGTGACCACTCGCCTCTTGGCCTTCCGACAAATCAACCACCTCACCGTCTTACAATCTTTAACACTATAGAGGGTACAGTGCAGTGCGTTCTTGAGATGAGCCACGCCATCTCCGATGGAACCTCCATGCCACTTCTATTCCGCGACCTGGGCCAAGCATACGAGGGCAGCTTGGATACTACCAACCTTGCAGTTTACAGGGACTACGTCGCCTCCTTGCAGCGAAGTGGAGGCTCTCAGGATGCCGAGTACTGGAAGGCGTATCTTGACGGCGCTGAGCCTTGTTGCCTACCCCTGCTGACAGACGGGACCCCATCGCCCAGGTCTCTTCAAGCCCTTACCCAAGGTATCTCGCATGCCGCTAAGCTACAGGCGCTCTGCGCCGAAAGAGGCATCACTCTATCCAACCTCCTACAGCTGGCGTGGGCACTGGTACTTCAAGCATACACAGGTCTTGACGACGTGTGCTTTGGCTATCTCGTTTCTGACCGAGATGTACCCGTTAGTGGCATTGACGAGGCAATTGGCGTATTTATCAGCATGCTCGTCTGCCGCGTCCGCCTCGATCAATCCACCAGCCTCGACAATGCCCTACGAACCATCCAGCAAGACCTCGCCACGGCTATGAACCACAAGAATGTGTCGCTTGCCAACTTCCAACACGCCGTGGGTATCTCCAACGAGCCTCTATTCAACACCGCCTATTCCTTCCAGCGTAGGTCGGTCTCCAAAGACATGGCGACAGGTGCCCTTTCGTTCGACATCAGAGATGCGCAAGATCCTAGCGAGTACGACATGACTGTCAATGTCGAGGTCTGGGACTCGAGTGTGGAACTGCAGTTATGTTACTGGCAAGACAAAGTCTCAGACGCGCAGGCTCTCAATATTGCTTCTACACTTGATCAGGTTCTTTCCTCGATCGCGACATGCGACACATCACTTCCGGTAGACCAACTGGATATCCTCAGTGACCATGGTAAAGAGCAATGGATGTCGTGGAACAACGCTGAGCCCGAGGTCTTGAACAAATGTGTGCACCACGTCTTTGAGCACAACTGTCAACGACTGCCAGACCATACACCAGCCATCGACGCGTGGGATGCCACATTTACCTACCCTGAACTCGATGCAGCAGCTTCGCGGTTCACTCAGTACCTCGCCTTTCTCGGTATCGGGCCAGAGACGTACGTCCCACTGTGCTTCGAAAAGTCAGCATGGACCGTCGTTGCCATGATGGCTGTCCTCAAAGCCGGTGGCGCTTTTGTTCCTCTTGATCCCACTCATCCACCCGATCGTATCAAGTTCCTGGTTAGCAACGTCAACGCCAAGCTCATCATCTGCTCCGCGTCCTTGAAGGCCAAGTTCGATAGCCTGGGTCTTTACGCTGTTCCCCTTGGTAAAGAGACCATGTCGTTACTACCCCCCGTGTTGCCGGACTCGCCCAAGATAACAGTTCGGCCTGACAACGCTGCTTACATCATTTTCACCTCGGGAACAACAGGTGTTCCTAAGGGTACGATAATCGAGCATGCATCCTTCACAACGGGAGGCACCAGTCACGCCAAGGCTATCATGATGACATCTTGCTCTCGCGTGCTACAGTTTGCTTCACATACATTCGATGCTAGCGTCATGGAGATACTCTCCACCTTGTTAGTAGGTGGCTGTATCTGCATCCCCAACGACCAAGACCGCATGAACGACTTGTCAGGCGCCATTACCAAGTTGAGCGTCAACTGGACTCTCCTCACACCATCCGTCGCGAGCGTTCTCAAGCCTGGCAGTCTTCCTACCCTGAGAGTCCTCGTCACTGGCGGCGAGGCAATGTCTAGAGATCACATCACGAAATGGGCTGGTCATGCCGCTCTCGTCAACGCGTACGGGCCTAGTGAGACGAGTGTTATCGCTGCAACGAGCACAAAGGTCGATCACGACGGAAACATCATCAACAACGACCCGGGTACTATCGGTCACGCTGTAGGTAGTCGTTGCTGGGTCGTCGATACACGAAACCACAATCGACTGATGCCGATCGGTGGCATCGGTGAACTACTCGTGGAAGGGCCTATTGTGGCCAGAGGTTATCTTAACAACGAGACAAAGACGAAAGAGGCATTCATAGACCCTCCATCTTGGCGTACAGGCATGAAGCTCGAGGGAGATTGCATCGGTCGTATGTACAAGACTGGTGATCTGGTGATGTACAACTCGGATGGATCACTCAAGTACGTGTCGCGCAAGGATACACAGATCAAGCTCAATGGACAACGTATTGAGCTCGGAGAGATCGAGTACCATGTCCAAGCTCACTTGCCAGACTACATTCAAGCCGCTGTTGAAATAGTCGTTCCGCAGAGAAAGACGTCAACCAAGGCACTAGCCGTCTTCTTTACCAGCGACGACAATGTCGAGGATACATCTACCCAAGACGTCGATCCAATCCTAGCAAGCATGTCGAGTCCTTCGACAGACCTTGCCCAGACCCTCAAGTCAGCACTTAGGGACGCTCTCCCATCGTACATGGTACCTACCATCTACATACCGCTCTCCAAGATGCCATTGACCCTGGCTGGCAAGCTTGATCGCCAGAGACTCAAGACAATTGCTAGGTCTGTGCCGACCCATCTGATGGCCTCCTACAAGCTCTCCGGCTCGTCTCGGAGCGGAAACCTCCCTACAACGGCGATGCAGCGCAAACTGCAGAAGGCCTGGGCCACAGTCTTGAATATCCCCATCGACCAGATCAGCAAAGACGATAGCTTCTTCAGACTTGGCGGTGATTCAGTCGACGCCATGAAGCTTGTTCCCGCGGCGAGGGCAGAAGGCCTTGTCATTACCGTCATGGGCATCTTCAGCAACCCAGTCCTGTCAGACATGGCAATGTCTTGCAAACACTCGGACGAAGCTCGAGTGTCAATTGTAGACCCGTTCTCACTTCTTTCAGACATTGAAGACCCTTCACTGCTTCTGCATGAGATCGCTGGTCGATGCAAGGTGCAGGAGAGCCACATTCTGGACATCTACCCGTGCAGCCCCCTTCAAGATGGTCTTGTTGCCTCTACTTTGCAGCAACCAGGCGCATATGTCGCTACTTATGTGTTCCAACTTCCCCTCGACATCTCCATGGATCGTTTTAAGCTCGCTTGGCAAAAGACCGTTGATCGAGTTGAAATCTTGAGAACGCGTATCGTGAACACATCACTCAAATCCTACCAAGCCGTTCTTGCTCCTCATGGCATTGAGTGGGAGCATCATGACGACCTTGAGTATGCTACAGCCAAGGCCGGATCGGTACCTGATCACAATGGTGGAGTCTTGGCCCGCTACAGTATTGTCGAGGCGCCTGATGATGGGCCTTATCACTTTGTCTGGGTTGTTCATCACGCGCTATACGACGCATGGAGTATGCCTTCTCTGCTCAAGCTAGTGTCTCAGTTCTACCATGGAGACACTGCTGATGAGCACGCGGTGGAATACGCGAAATTTATCAGGTACCTAGCCGACGTTGACACTGAAGCCTCCGACGAGTTCTGGAAGGCTAGGTTCCAAGACAGCGTTTCTGTAACCCACTTCCCCAA
Source organism: Fusarium subglutinans (assembly GCF_013396075.1). Classification (NCBI taxonomy): domain Eukaryota; kingdom Fungi; phylum Ascomycota; class Sordariomycetes; order Hypocreales; family Nectriaceae; genus Fusarium; species Fusarium subglutinans. The sequence goes on from NW_023502261.1 coordinate 49,000, forward strand.
GGTCTCTTCGGCACCAACCGCGCAATCATACCATGAGTCTCTTACACATACGATCCAGTACAGTAAGAGTGATCTCGGAATGGACATCACGATCCCAACAATCGTCCGGGCAGCGTGGGCGCTTGTACTGGGGTCTCACACTGGCTCTGACGATGTCGTCTTCGGTGAGACGCTCTCTGGACGTGACATCGCCCTCGACCATGTACAAGACATCCTCGGACCGACATTAACCACGGTGCCATCACGAGTTCAGATCGATCGTAACAGTACCATTGGCGATCTGCTCAAGAGTCTGCATCACCAAGCCACGGACCTGATTCCCCATCAGCATGCAGGCCTCCAGCGCATCAGACGCCTTAGCGATGCCATATCAGTAGCCAGTGACTTCCAGAACTTGCTGGTTATACAATCATCCGACCACGAAACAGGCCAGAATGACTTTCTCAACCCAATCCAAGACGATGTCGGTCAGCGAGGCTTCTTCACATATCCACTTGTTGTCGAATGCTCCATCGAGGCGCACGAGCTAGTCATGACGATTCACCACGATAATAAGTTCATCTCTAGTTGGCAGGCGCAGCGCATCGCTCAGCAGTTCGAGGCTCTGGTGGGACAACTCACGGATCTATCACTCCGAGAACCCAAACAAAAAGTATCACAACTTCGGCTGTACAGCCAAGAGGATGTGGAGACGATCAAGAGATGGAACAGTAGTGTCCTCGAGCCTGCAATGCAAAGTATTCCTGACTTGTTCTGGCAGTCAGTAGCAACCAACGGTAACGACACCGCTATTCGCGCCTGGGATGGTCAACTCAGCTACAATGATCTTGCCAAACATGCCTCGCACTTCGCCAGGACACTAGTGCAAAAGGGTGTACGCGCCGACGAACTGGTCCCATGCTGTATGGACAAGTCTCTGTGGACGACAGTCTCGATGCTTGCTGTGATCCTCGCTGGAGGCGCCATCGTTCCCATGGATCCTGCACACCCTTCTGCTCGCCACGCCGAGATCACACGCGACTGCAGGGCCCGTGTTGCGTTGTGCGCACCGCCGTATCAGGAGCGCTTTCAGGGCCTCGTCGAATCTGTTGTCTTGGTCAATTCTGACCTGTTCACTGCCCCAGAACTTTGCACGCAGGATCTGCCAGTCGTCGCGCCTCGAGATGCCGCCTTTGTCATCTACACCTCGGGCAGTACTGGAAAGCCTAAAGGCGTTGTCATTGAACACGGCTCTTTTGTCACAAGTTCCAGGGCTTTCATGGAACGCATGAACATGGGTCCGGATTCGGGTGTACTGCATTTTGCATCCTATGCGTTTGACATTGCCATGGGGGAGACATTCGCTCCACTCACTATCGGTGCCTGTGTCTGTATCGCCAGCGAAGAGATGAGAATGACAGATCTTGCTGGATCCATGAACTCCCTCGCTGTCACTTGGGCATTCCTAACGCCCTCGGTCGCAAATCTCCAGGACCCCTCCAAATTCACCACATTGCAAACCCTGGTCTGTGGAGGCGAGACTCTTACACCTGAAACTATTAGTGCCTGGGGAGACAAGGTCGAGCTGGTGAATGGCTACGGGCCAGCTGAGTGTTCTATATTTGCGGTTGCAAACAGTTCTGTTTCTACTACCAACGCCAACATCGGTCACGCCATGGACGGAAACCACACTTGGGTCGTCGATCCGAGAGATCACAACTCTCTTGTCCCTGTAGGATGTGTTGGAGAACTTCTCATCAGTGGTCCCATCGTGGCCCGCGGGTACCTGAACGACAGAGAACGGACGGCGGCATCGTTCATTGAGAATCCATCGTGGATGGACGTCTTCAGCAACGAGTCTGTGCGTTTGTACAAGACAGGCGACTTGGTCAGATATTGTCCTGATGGATCCCTCATGTATCTAGGGCGTAAGGACCACCAAGTCAAGCTTCATGGCCAGCGCATGGAGCTCGGTGAGATTGAGACTCGTCTTGAGTCTGACCCGCGCATTCGCCAGGTCTTGGTCAACCTTCCGCAGTCTGGCATCTTCAAGGGCCGCCTCGTTGCCATCACCTCTCTCGAGGATCTCTCACCCACCGAAGTATCTCTTACCACGTCTGGCTTTGTCCCCATCCCAGAATCAGCCATGGAAACTGCCCGAACACAGATCTGCGCGATGCAACACGATCTGGCCGCCACGCTTCCACCTTACATGATACCATCAGTTTGGCTCGCTGTCCAAGCCATTCCTCTCTTACTGTCTGGAAAGCTTGACAGATCGAGCGCAATCAGTTGGCTTGCTGATTCAGAGGCGGACTTCTGCAAGGTTGCTGTCGACTTGGATCATGGCCAAGATGCGGCGGACGCGGTGATGACACCAGTTAGCCAACAGCTCAGGCGCATCTGGGCGTCAATCCTCAACATTCCAGAGACAGAAACTCCTATGAACCGCTCTCTCATTTCCCTTGGCGGTGACTCCATCATGGCGATTCAGATGCTGACACGCTGTCACGACCAGTCTCTTTCATTGACCTTGCAGGATATCATGAGAGCTAAGGGAATCTCCGAGTTGTCTACCTTTGTGGCCTCTAAAGAGCCCCAAGTGCTCGACCACTACGACGAAGACGACGATCAAGCATTCGAGCTGTCTCCGATCCAACGCCTCTTCTTCAACAACAGCGCTAATAAGGACCGTGGGGATCGTTTTAACCAAAGTCAACTCCTGTCCATCAACAAGACTCTCGAGGTGTCCAGCCTTCAAGATGCCCTTGATGCTCTTGTTGAAAGACACCCAATGCTTCGCGCGCGGTTCAACAAATCTCCCACTGGGGAGTGGACACAGCATATCGTCTCACATGCTCAAGGTTCCTATGGCTTTCAGCACCATGAGCTCGCTGCAGAGCCTGACATGATACCAATCGTAGCCGCCAGCCAAAGAAGCATCGATGTTTCTGGTCCTGTTTTTGCCGTCGATCTATTAACACTATCTCATGGCACTCAGGTACTCTCACTTGTAGCACACCATCTCGTCATTGACATCATTTCTTGGATTAACATCATCCACGACCTCGAAGCACTACTGACCTCTACCTACTTGCCGCCCATCAACCCCCTCTCGTTCCGCAGATGGAATGCTCTACAGATTGAACACGTCAATTCTCTCGACAATGGTGCAACACTTCTTCCATTCGCTGTACGACCTGCTGACATGGATTTCTGGGGGATGTCAAACACTCCCAACGTCTACGGAGACATGGAACAAAAATCGTTCGTCATCACAGAAGCTGATGTCGTATCCTCCATATTAGGTGGTTCACACAGAGCCCTCAAGACCGAACCACTCGATCTCTTCATCACAGCCATTCTCAAATCCTTTGCACAGACCTTCGATAGTCGGGAGCTACCAACACTGTTCAACGAGAGTCATGGCCGTGAACCCTGGGATCAAACCATTGATCCTTCCCAAACCGTCGGATGGTTCACATCACTCTGCCCTTTGCAAGTATCACGACAGAGTCTCGAACACGGCGATCAAGTGGACCATGTTCGTAAGGTCAAGGATGTCCGCCGGAGTATCCCCAATAATGGCCGCCCGTACTTTGCCCACCGCCATCTCACCAGCTCAGGAAGCCTGCATGATGGACCCATGGAGATTTTGCTGAACTACCTTGGTCACACTCAACAAACTAACCACGGCGATTCTCTCTTCACTGCCGTTGACTTTCCATTCACTGAGCAAGACACTCTGGCTATCTCCGACGTCGCACCCGAGACATCGCGCCTTGCTCTCTTCGAGATTTCCCTATCTATTCTTGATGAGGGAATTAGCTTCACCCTGATGTACAACCAACACATGCTTCACCAAGAAGGTATCGACAAGTGGGTGACCAACTGCAAGGAGACGCTCATGGACACTACGAGAAGGCTTGCCGAGACCTCTTCTGCTCCAACACTCAGCGACTTCCCTCTCTTGCCCATTAGCTACACGGATCTGCACGAAATCATCTCTACACACCTTCCCAACGCTCACGTTCCTTTCGATATGGTGGAGGATATGTACCCGTGTTCGCCTATGCAGACTGGCATATTACTCAGCCAGCTTCTAGACCCATCGCAGTACCTGTTCCACGTTGTTCTTCAACTTAATCTTCCCGACGGCTCTGCAATCGACACTGCAAAACTCGTCCAGGCCTGTCATCGAGTCATAGAGCGTCATCCAGCATTGCGAACCATCTTCATTGACAGTCTACGTCAAGGCGGCTCATTCGATCAAGTCGTTTTGAAGCCTTTCGAGTCTCGCATCAGCACCATCAAGTGTCGGGAGATCGATGTTATGGCTGAATTGAACTCCAAGTCACTCGATGAGACCAACAAAAGACACGATGGCCCTATGCTCCCATATCAGATCACCATCTGCGAGACGCCGCAAGGAAAGGTTTTCATGAAGCTTGAGCTGAACCACGCAGTTACCGATGGTGCTTCCACATCAATCCTCCTCCGAGACATCTCCAACGCCTACACCGACAGCTTATCTCCAACTCCAGCTCCTGGCTATAAGGAATACATCGAATACATTTCCAGTCAATCTACCGCTTCTAGCCTGAACTTTTGGACAGGCTATCTTTGGGAGTCACAACACACAGGATTTCCGACACTCAATGCAGACTTAGTAGCCAACCGCCGCCTACAATCTGTCGCGGTCCAGTTCGACCGCTTCCCAGAACTACAATCACTCGGCTCCAAGCTCGGGGTGACATTCTCAAACATCATCATGGTGGCATGGGCCCTGTTACTTGGAGCCTATACAGATCGCCAAGATGTATGCTTTGGCTATCTAGCCTCCGGACGTGATGCCCGTATCGATGGCGTCGATGGTATCGTCGGTCCTCTCATCAACATGCTTGTGTTCCGCTTCCAGTTCACGACTGAGACACTTCTCAAGACACTCTTATTCACCGCTCGAGATGATTATATGGCCAGTCTGCCGCACCAACACTTCTCTCTGGCTCGTGTGAGCCATACCCTGGGCCAGTCGAAGCGGGGCTTCTTCAACACAGCTGTGTCCATCCAGAACGCTGGCGCAACAACTGTCTCCGAGCCCGACTCGCTTACTTACGAAGCACTCAATGCCTACGACCCAAGCGAATACGCCGTCACTGTCAACGCCAATGCTACACGAGGTGACGAAGGCATTCTCTTCCGCTACTGGTCCAACATACTATCCAGTTCGCAGGCCCAGGACCTTGCCGTGAACATGTCCGAGCTACTAAACAGTTTCATCGATCACAGCGACGACACCTTGGCTCACCTTCGATTACTACAGAGCTCACCGGTGGCTCGCAATACATACGCCCAATCATCTGACGTTGATGGCTCGATGTCCGAACATGACGAGACGAACCACCTCCCCAAAGCACAAAGCTCAGGAATCAGTGCATCATCGACTTTGATTGACGTCGGCGACGCAGCATCTATGTCATCCAACATGTGCAACTCATTCTCCCGCGATAGGAAGTATCTCCATAACAAACTATCCGCACTATGGAGAGACAGTCTCGAGTATCAAGGTTGCGCAATCTCGCCTACCGACAATTTCTTTGAGTCCGGCGGTGACTCGATTATCGCCATGTCCATGGTAGGCAACGCCAGAGACTTGGACTTGCCACTCACTGTGGCTGATATCTTTAAGAATCCCGAGTTCGGTTCCTTGTTGGATTGCCTCAATGACAAGTCGTACAAGGATAGCGACAGGGCTTCTAGCCCTGACCACATGGATACCTCCACTTCTAAGAAAGAGAAGCACATCACCAGTGACCAGCCTTACAAACCCCTCTCTATGCTTGAAGCAAATGATGCTGAGCAGTTCGTTCGAAGCCATGTCTGTCCTGTTCTCGGCGTGTCTCGAGCCAGCATCATCGACGTCCTCCCCACTACCGACTTTCAAGATCAGGCCATCCACGGAAGTCTTCTGAAATCACGATGGCAGCTCAATTATTTCCATCTCGACTCTTCAGGCCCGCTTGACATGGCATTACTACAAGAAGCTATCACAAACGTTGTGGCCGCTTACGACATCTTGCGCACTTTGTTTGTCTCTCATCAAGGCCGTTACTTGCAGGTCATCCTCCGCCACGTGCAACCCACTGTTATTGTTGAAGATGTGGAGAGCATAGAGCAATTCACTTCTGAGCTTCAAAAGGCACATCAGCACGAGGTTCCGCGTCCTCAAGAACCGTCCCTTCGCTTCATAGTAGCACGGCACAAGTCATCGGAACGGCACCGGGTCTTCATCCGCATATCTCACGCGCAGTACGACGGCGTGTGCTTCCCGACAATCCTACAGAGTTTGAAGGCCTCATTTGATGGAGAGCCAATCAATACCGCACCTTCTTTCGCGAGCTATATCCAGAGGGTGTTGGGGGTAAACAGACAGGGATGCTACTCGTACTGGACAACGCTTCTGAAGGACTCTACCCCCACTAATATCATCCAGCGAGAGCATGCTGCCTTTAAGACAAGCCCTACTCAAGTCTTGAGCAAGGTTGTGTCTACACCCTCACTCGCGTCAGTCAACATCACAACCTCAACTGTTATCAAAGCTGCCTGGTCAACCGTGCTGGCAAAGGCCACAGGGAAGACTGACGTTATCTTCGGCAATGTCATCAGCGGACGGAACGCCAGCAACATACCTGGGATCCAAACCATTGTCGGTCCTTGTCTGAACGTCGTTCCCGTACGTGTTCGCCAACAATCCTATTGGACTGTTCTTGATCTCCTTCAAAACGTACAGGACCAGCAGGTGGACAATATGCCGTATGAGACACTGGGTTTCGGAGAGATTATTAACAAGTGCACTGACTGGGATGATGATGGAGTCAATGGCTTCTCTACTGTTGTTCAGCATCAGAGCATGCCGCGTACAGAGAGTTTCGCAATGGGGGGGAACATGTATCAGGTTGGTGTGATGGGTTCGGAGGAAGACTGCGCTGATATGAGTGTTGTGACGACGCCTCAAAATGTCGACAGCACTGAAGTATGTTTGGTTTACAATGGGAACGGAGATGTAAGCAAGGAAATGGCGGAACAGATGTTTGAAAGTCTCTGTGATAGGATTTCAGTATTCTCGCAGGATCCCTATAGAGTTCTAGCATAATATAGTATAGTATAAGTCGTTGAAACGGGGTATCAGTCAACGGCATTACTGTATAGTCTTTTGGTATTTAATGTATTGCGTTTACAACGCCCGATTTGAACCCAGTTCTGTATGAGCGAATCTTTTACGAGGATAAGCAAATGCCAAGGCCAAAATCAGAACGATGACAACAGATACGACTACAGATATGTAGATCATATTACCAAGCTCAACAGGTAAGGGCGCAGGAGGCAGGTCTTATCAAACCCCCGTTATTACCTTACAGTTCAGTAGTGTATCGGTGGTGCAATCTCTCAGACGTGCAAGCACGTATTGATCGGCCTGATAAATTATCCTAACGCAATACATTCCGCCTAAACTTCCATGATCTAGCTCGTATAACATAATAATCACTGTAAATGCCGATTGGCGTTGTTATCAGCATTGATGTCAAGCCCGCTAGCATCCACCAAATGTTTCAGCCGTGGCTTCTCAACGTGGTGGGTAATTGAATACACAAGACGTTAACGTCAACTAGAGCCAGATTTTTATACGGGGAAACTTAATTAAATATTTTAGTATTACTTATATATCTGGTAATTAGTTCAAACCGCAATATCTTCCTATCTTATTACTTTAATGCAAAATTCGTTACACACTAATGACGACATATTTACCTATCCTGGCTAAAGCGGGATCTTTTTTCCGACCCCCAGTGCTAAGCAAGTAAACTCGTTTCCCCGCGTTCTTCTCCTTTCTCTTCAATACATCATCTTGTAATCGATAATTGTTTATAATCTCGAGCAGGCAAAGATATTGAAATCTAAGGTTAATCCATTGATAGTCGACAAGGAGATTCCAGTACAATAAGGCTGACATATTCTAGAACAAAATATTATCACCATGCCTCACTTTAGCTTCTTAGGAGAGACCTCGACTTCGGCCGACACTATCATTCAGATGTTAAATGAAGATAGCCAGACTCTGCAAGACGAAATGACAAAGAACTGGCGTGACCATAAGCTGCAGGAACTGAACTTTGTCGGAACGCTTGTAGGTGACTTCTAAATCCCTTCCTCCAGAACCCACTCACTGAAGTTCTAAACAGGGCGCTCTTCTCGCAAGTTGTCTTAGCACAACAGGTTCCTGGCCAGATGTCCTCCCCAACGGCCGCAACAAGCCCTGGTCAGTGCGAACGATGTGGTTCAGCGGCCTCGTGTTTGCCCTCTTTTCGGTAGTGATTGCAGGCGTTCAGAGCATGAGACTACACCGCCTGTCTGCTCATCCCGACGGCCTCAGCTTGATCCGAAACAGCCTTGGTCGAAAACGGAAATCTGGCAATGGTTCTCGGCCTAGCTGGCTGCAGGTATACGCATGGGAATTCAGCCTTGCGTTTTTGGTCTTGGCCATATTTTGCATGGTGATCGGCTTAACCATTCTGCTATGGGCTGGCACTGAGTTCGGGCCTTCAAAGTCTAGAGAGGATGGCTGGTGGGATGGCAACTCCAAGGTAGATGATGCTCTCTCTGTCATTATATTTTACTAACGTCAGCGCGTTTTAGATGGCGGTGACCTTCACAATCGTCCTCGGATTTGCATCGTTAATCTTGGTCTTATCACAGTCTGCTCTATCAAAAGGTAATCCAATCAGGCTATAATAACTAAGTTCCGGCGGTCTGTCGGCTATGGGAAAGGTCCAAGGAAACTCATCCAGATTCAACAGGCTGGTTCGGCTGCTAAATTTTGCAGCAGAATAGTTAAATTCTAGTGCCTGTAAAAGTCAGAAGCAAGAGCTACAAAGTAACCAGAGAGTTCTTCTTGATATTATTTACTTAGTAATATTAAAGAGAGTCTTGCTATAGATCTTTTCCACTGTTGATGTCTTCTGCCTTCTCAGTACCTCGATCCGAGAGTCCAATCCATGTTATCTTTCCCACAGCTCAGGTAAGGAATAGTATAAGCATAAAATGCGAGGCATTTAAGCGGCGCTGTGCTAGAGACAAGAGCCGCAATTGAGTTAGATGATAAGCAAATGATAGAAGGTCCAGTCCGAAGCGCGCTATAATCAAATTGGGACCAAGAGTCGCCTACCGGCCGGACCTAACCGGACCGGATACTGTCGGCCGAGACAACATCTACGGCCGGGCATCATGATCGGAGTTAATGGCCGAGAAATTGTGGGGAAAGGAAATCCCGGCCGACACTAATCAATATCCCATGAGAGACAGAGACAGCACTGCTTTTCCGGAATTTCCTCATTTTCATCCATAAATATCTGTTACAAGACCGCAAGAAGCTCAAAAGGTAAGATATTACTAGACTGTCGATTTGATTACGTTCTTCTTCTATCTACATCATTTATTAATCTTGCAACACAAGAAGCTGATCAAAATGGACGGACGCAAGCTCGTGCTTGTGACAGGTGCCAACACTGGTCTCGGTTTCCAAATCGTCAAGGCACTTTGCAGCTCTGATACAGGGTATGAGGTCTTGGTTGGAGGTAGATCCCTTCAAAAGGCTGAGCAAGCCGTCAAGAACCTCCAGGAAGAGCTTCCCTCCAGCTACCTTCATCCAATTCAACTTGATATCGAAGATGATATCTCTATTGCCTCTGCATTTGAATACATCAATGCTCAGTACGGGAAACTTGATGCTCTTATCAATAACGCAGGTAAGTTGTACCCACTTCAAAGATATCTTTTACAATTCTGACTTGTCTGCGAATCGCAGGTACCCAACTCGATCAACAGTTAGCTGCGGGCAAGATGTTCGCTAGGGAAATGTGGAATAGAACGTATGATGTGAACGTGACCGGGACCCATATCTTGACTTGGACCTTGGCCCCATTGCTTCTCAAGTCAAGCGATCCCCGCCTCATGTTCATCGCCAGCGGTACATCCTCTCTTGCCGGGTCTGAAAGCCCCGACTTGCCCATCAATAAGCAGCCAAGCGAGGGCTGGCCAAAGGCCTTGAATAACTTCAATTTGCCCGCATACCGAAGCAGTAAGACTGCAATGAACATGATGATGAGGTATGATATAACCTGGTCAGCATGGAAGAATAGAGCTAACGTAAGAGTTAGGGAGTGGTTCCGGCTTCTTGGCCAGGATGGCGTCAAGGTATGGGCTATCAGCCCTGGATACCTGGCAACCGGTCTCGGTGTTGGCCAAGAGCAGAACAAGACACAAGGTGCAATTGATCCTTCCATTGGAGCCGCGATTGTTAGAGATGTTTTGGAAGGGGTGAGGGATAAGGAGGTTGGCAAAGTTGTATCAAGGCAAGGCGTTCAGCCTTGGTAGGGTTCGATTTACAGCCACAGGTGAAGCCAAGGCTGCTGCTAGATACTGAGCTTAAATAACATATGACAACACCAAGATCAATCTCATTATGTCTCTTTTGTATACTATAATTAGGATCTTGCTAAATTTAGCATGATGATAAGATCCATTGTGTTCCATATTAACCTTCTGTCCCTTGAGGATTATCCTCTTTTACCATTCAGTTCTTATAGCATTACGAAGACCCTCTACCCTTAAGAGAAGTATATTCTGCTTATCACGCTGTATGAGATTGAGTTATTGTACAATAGCAGGGTCTGGAAGGTTGTAAACAGTTGGTTTCTAAGGCCGAAAGGGCCAGAAGTTCGTATGACTAGGAGCGTCCCTTGTTTTAACACTACAATTAACGATCAACATGAAAGTTTGTTAACATAACCTTGCTTGTCTACTGTAACATCTCGCACTGAGCAATTAAGCGGTCAAGCCTTGAGTGTTCGGAGATACAGAACAACAAAGGACTACTACGCCCTCCTACCTAATGCTTTGTTAGTTGCTCCGTACTCCGTAACGCGCGCTCGGTTGTCGCGCCTTGTTATCTCCGCTCCAAAACTTTAATCTAATCGCCCCGGGCTTTCTCCCGGGAAGGCTAGTCAGCTAGGTTCAAACAGGCTAGATGTGAGGTATCAGTACGTTAGATGATATTGTCGGGAAATGAAGAACCCTCGGCATACAAATCAGCCCGCCGATATTTGAGACAGTCCGCTCCCACGCGGCGAAGAGGGCTTGATCCTCCGGGCAGAGGCTACTAAGATCGTAGAGCACCACGGTCAAGACAATATAAATACACTACTCCAAGATCTATCTCTTCTTTTCCCCATCGTTCACAATCAACAAAGTCTACCATCCAATCAACAACCATCATGTCTGTCCAAACATCAAATTCCATTTTTCTGTCCGCTCAGGGCAAGCTCCTCGTCCAGCCTGTGACAGAAAAGTACACAGTTGAGGGCTCCCAATGCCTTGTCCGTGTCGACTATTCAGCCATCAACCTCTGCGATTACAACTTCTTCTACATGGGACTTAATTCCTTCATCACCGGATTCGAGATGTCCGGTACTGTCGAGCAAACGGGCCCCGACTCACGATTCCAAGTCGGAGATACCGTCTTCGGAATCTCACCCGTCGTCATTCCAATGCCATCCTCGCACGGAACCCACCAGGACTTGGTAGTCGCGAGGTCTGAGCTGCTCTTTAAGATCCCAGCCGGTATATCAGCAAAAGATGCCAGTGTGGTCTGCATGCCGGCACAAACGGCGGCAGATGCCTTGTTCAATGTCATTGGATTGGGGATTCCAGCCGCTGGCGTCGCTGGCATTGACCCTGTTGGCAAGGGAATTCTCATCTGGGGCGGCGCGAGTAGCGTTGGAATGATGGCCATTCAATTAGCCAAGGCGGCTGGGCTCCAACATATCTTTGCAACAGCCTCAGCTAAGAACCATGACATCCTTCGAGAGTTGGGAGCCACCCACTGCTTCGACTACAGGAGCCGCAACGTGGTTGAAGATATTCAGCAGGCTCAGAAGACGCTCGGGATTGTTTTAACCTTGGCCTTCGATACTGTAGGCAAAGGAGTCGTGGGTCCTGCTGATGCTGGCAGCCCTAGCACTCCTGAGCTTACGAAGAGTGTATTGGGCGCCTCTGAGAGTCTTCGCCTAGCCTGTACGCTCCCGGTCCGCCAAGACCCTACCTTCGGTATGTGCACGTCATATCGGCCAAGCGGCAGTATGAACGCCATGGGCGCACCTCAAGATCCGGATTCAGCTATCCGTATACGCAGGATTATGGAAAATATGCTGGCTGCAAAAGATGGATGCTTGAGACTGCCTGTTGTCACAGTTGTAACGGGTGCTGAGGCTGGTATCGAGGCAATCCGACGTGTTGCCGGTGGGGAAATGAGCATGGAAAAGCTAACGCTAAAGCATCCACTAGAATAGTTGCAGCGGTATGACTATACAAGATGGGACTCATGGCTGCTTGAACAAAGGATAGATAAAAATAAGCCTTTGTTTGATTTTATTTGACTGCTTTTACCTTTATTTTATAAGTTTATACTTCACTATGGAGTAGCCTTTCAAGTGGTTCCGAGGTACATTTAGTGGAAATGCACTGCGGACTTGACCCATCTAGTCTAGTCGAGCACTAATCCTATCAAGGTTTAGCTCGTAAAGAGGCACGCATTAACCTAAAGGCCCCTCATAAAAGTCTTTGCTCTAGGCCCTGATCTGTATTGAAAGTTCTAACTAAATAGAAGGTTAGCTGTAGGGACAAAAGGTATATCGTTAGCATGGCATAATTGCTAGGTACCAAAGGTTACCCTTGTCTTTAAGTTATAAAAAGCTAGGTTATATAACTAGACTAGCTTAATTAAAGTAACTAATTAGGTACAGGTTAGGGAGGGTCCTGGCAGTCTTAGGCTATAGCCTTATTAGCCTGCCGATTTTATTTAGTAACTTAGCCTAATGTATATTTCCAGAAGTGTACATTTAAGGGAAGGTTTTTTATATAGAAAAGTGACCTTTTTTAGGTACCTTCTTGGCAACTTTTCTATAATAGGTTTACGGTTAAATAGGTATATTGTAAAAGTCTGTATAATTCGATACTTATTATATTAGGTTAGACCTCTGATTTTGCTTACTAATGGTGGCCTAATTAGGCCTAGCGCCCCTTCTGTCCCCACAGCTAACCTTCTGTTCAGTTGGAACTTTCAATACAGATCAGGGCCCTATTCGTTCCAGGAGTACAATTTGTCCTGAATCAACCATGAGGTCCGCATCTAGGCTGAGAAAACACAGGGAGCGGCTGGCTTGTGCAGCATGTCGGAAGAGGAAGCTCAATTGTGACCGCGAAAGTCCCTGTAGCAGCTGTGTTCGCAGGAGAGATGCTACATCCTGTTCATACGAAGTTTCCATCGATGACCCGAACAGCGACCGTCTCCGCGACACACAGGCCCAAGCGCGTCTTGAACATCTAGAGCATCTCGTCGGGCTACTTGCTGAACAACCGTCAGCTACCACTATTGGAGTTCAAAATGACACTCCGGCTGCTGAGTTGCCGTTGGATATGGACACTGGGGAACACACAATCGCATCGTCGTCTTCTCGCTCCGACCAGGCTGTAAGCGGTACAACACATTGGTCAGCTATGCTGGATGATATACAAGCTCTCAGGTCTACGCTAAATCCTCTTGAGGGCAATGACATAGATGAAGGAGACACAAGTGCTCCTCAGGCAGACGTTGGAATGGGAATGGACGTCATGTTCGGCGCTGGCCTTTCACAAGCCATCAGTATCGAACAAGTACTTAGTACTTATCTTCCATCGCGAAGGAGCACCGATCGCCTCGTATCCGCATATTTCCGCGTTCGGTTGTACATCACGCCATACATACATTCAGTGCAATTTCAGAGGCAGTACGAGGCTTTCTGGAGCGATCCTGGCGCAGCCTCGCCACTTTGGATATCCATCCTGTTTTCAATGCTGTTCATCTCCGCTAACATTTCGCGAACGGGCAAAGAAAACGAAATACCAGGACATGGATTTGCAGTTGCTGCCGCCCAGTGTCTTGCTCTGGGCGAGTATTTCCGTCCTAAGGCCTTCTGCTTTGAGGCACTCCTGCTTTATCTCCATTCACGCTTCATCACTTGTCTCGAAATACATCCGGATATGGGTGCTCTTCTTAGTGTGCTTGCCCACATTGCCACGGTCTCAGGCTATCACAGAGAGAGTAGCGTCCTGAGTCTGAGTCCCTTCGCAGCAGAGATGCGACGCAGGGCATGGAGTATGTTCATGCAGCTTGATCTTCTGGTATCATTCCATCTGAGTGTTCCGTCGAGAATCAGCTTAGCAGTCTCAGACACATAAGCTCCAAGCAATCTTCTCGACTCTGATTTTGATGAAGACAGCCCTCGACTGCCCTCCTCACGACTGGACTCTGAGCTGACGAATGTGACATTTTGCATTCTCAAGCACAAATTCATGAAGATATTTGACAAGATTCTTCAACATGCGCTAGTAAATCCTTCACACGAGGGAATAGACGCTCGCATTGACTCTTTGGATGCTGAACTCAAGCATTTACACGGAAGCCTGCCGGAATTATATCGACCTCGCCCAATCGAGAATTGTATAATCGACCCTCCTCAACTTATCGTCGCTCGCCTTTGTATCTCTTTTGTATACTACAAAAGTCTATGTGTTCTTCATCGTCCACATGTAACTAAGCATCGAGATAAGAGCATTCGAGAATGCTATTCGGCTTCATATGCCCTGGTAACTGACCTTCTACAAGCCTATGAGGAGTGCAAGCCTGGAGGACAGCTGGAGACTGAGGAGTGGTTCATGAAGAGTATCACCTGGCATGATTTCTTACTCGGCGTAACCACATTGTGTCTTGTGGCCTACGCAGCAAACCAGATCACGGAGGGATTTCATATTGACCAACTTGGTGTACAGCTTCTGTTGGAAAGAGTCAGAACAATGATTCAAACTGAAAAATCGGAAGATGGAGTAAGGGCTCGATCCAGAGTTTTATCAATAGTGGAAGCTACGATCTCTCGTTTAAGGGCACAACAAAACAGCGAAGGCATGCAACTAATAGCCAACACGCAGATGTTACCACCCGCCAGCACTATACTAGCATCGCCAAGTGGAACTGAGGGAAGTGGGCGGAAACAGGGGGAGGCCCAGCTACAACACGAAACTAACTGGGACTATCTCGACGAGCTATTCGATACCTCTCATCATGAGATATTTACTAGATCGGAAGTATAAGTTCGTTGCCAATCTCCTATGAAATTGAGATTAAACTATAATTATAAAAGAGTCATTTGGAGGTCTAGACAAAAAATGGCTCAATTCCCTGATACAATGTACTTCAGCCACGACTCTAAATGAGCAATGGCACACGCAGCTCCAGGCTCGTCAATAGACGCTGGATCCTCAAAAACACTCCTCATGCCCTCTCCAACGTGGCGAAGCTTGTTTGCCACACCCTGCATCTCTTCCAAGATATCCACAGCCTCCTCACCATGATATTTAAGGCTGGCCATTATATGTAAAAATAATGCTAGCGCTGCGTTATACTTGGTCGTACTATATACTTCCTTAAAGCAGGCTATGCGAGAAAAATGTGATATGGCGCTCGATCCTGGCGGGATAAGGTATGTATTGACCAGCGAAGTCAGTGATACAGTTGTTCGTTGTTTCGGGAGAGCTATAACGAATTTGCCAGGACGCTCTTGGCTAGAGGACGGAGACTCTTGTATAATCTCTTGAAACGTAGCATAAGCATATTCTGTCCCAAAATTAGTTCGTAAACGCAAGTCTTGCTCTATGAAATGACATAGAAGCCGCTTCCAAACCAGCTTCCGGATAGCCTCTGGTTTAACAACATTCATCGATGCTGCTAGCTGAACGAGAACAACGAACCCCTCAACTGGCTGCGATAGAACTGCCTTTAGATAGAATTTGTTTCCTAGGCATGCAAAGAAGGCGACCTGTTGCGGCGGAACCATATTGCTGAGTGCTGATGGAAGAGTGGTGACGAGCTTTGGGCTAGCGCTTTGGGGGACGTGGATCCCTGGTAGTCGAGAGAGTTCATCTCTGCACCACTTGAGAGTCTTTGAGCGTGCCAGACTAGGGACGTTTTCAATTTGAGTGCAGATGGTAGCGAGGAAGACAGACAAGACAGCACTATCGTGGAAGCGATGTCTAAAGACCTCTGTGAGTTTCTGCCTCCATAGCCTTCGGTTCTGCTTGTCTTGGAGCGATACAAGTGGAAGTGCCGCGGCGACCTGATAGCTAGTTTGAAGAGAGCTGACTTGCTTGTTCATCCTCAAGAGGAGGAATGCGCAGCCATCGCAGCATGTAAGTGGAAGAATGACGTCGACCTCTGGGCAATTCCCCAGCGCCAAGGGACACTTCACTTGGAGCCTTTGGTTGGGCAATGGAAGGTGTGGAGTTTTGTTGTCCTTGGGGCTTGATCGAAGAAGTAACGTTTGGATCGAATTCGGCTCTCGGCATATCGGACAGGTAGCGTACGCCTTTGACCGTGGGGCCTTTTCAAGCTTCCGAGTGCCATTGAAGCTGGAGAGAAACAATGTCTTGTCGACATCTTCCTTATCCACCTTGTTCGGTTGAACAGATGCCGCAAGGTTCTCGTTGTCTCTCTGTGCCTTTACTCCACTAGCGGGGTACCAAAAAGTGTCAGCTAGGGCGAGCCTTGAATCATCTCGCAAAGGACCATCGAGTATCCCTATCGCTGACTGGACCTCTTGTAAGCTTTTGGTGACACGCCTGAGTGCCGCGTGTTCCATCTCCACCTTGGCTTCGAAGCTGGCCCAATTTCTCTTGTTCTCAAATCTGAGTGATGCGCGATGAAAGTCTAGGTTGCTTGGACCGTGTATTTCCATGGCTCTGGACTCGGCGATAGATGCCAAACAAGACCAAATGTTTTTTTGGCGATTTGTTGCTGCTTTCAGCTCTTTCTCAGCTGCCATCAGTAGATATGTCATGGTTCTCATCCCTCGGGAGTTGATATCGTCTCTTTCCATCGACAGGCTGTCTCTCGTCGTTGTTCTGCGAAGGCTCTCAATCCACAGCTTGACCAAGAATCCTTCTCCTCTCGTTTTGGCAACTACCATTATCGCATCGAGGGCACAGTTGTTTGATACCAGTTGAAGCTTGGCGCGTTCGGACACGAGGTCGTTGTAGATGGACTTCATATCGAACACGTTGCCGTAAGGCAGGGCCACTTCATCTTTTGAGAGTTGAATTGCGTCTGGAACGCGAACCCTCAGCAGCCTATCGTAGGTCGTCTGGGGAAAGTCGGCCCATTTCGTTCCACTGAACCACTTGAAGTAAGACCCCTTCGGAAGCAAACTAGCGAAACAACCTTTGGCTTGAACGATGAATAGCTCATTACTCCATACGTCGTGGAAAAGCACCGCACAATGTGGTGATAGTGCACAGATAGACATGCCAATTGAGAATTTGCTTCGAGAAGGAGGACGAGACCTGTTTCCAAAGACAATTATGACAGATGGAGTGCCGTGTAATCCCGCTTCAGCAATGTTATTCGTAAAGGCATTGGCACGCTCCTCTTCAACTACACCATCTGTCATGAGGAACCAGATCTTTGACTCCTCAAGGCATCTTCGACCAAGATGGTTTTCGAAAATGCTCGATGGGTTTGATCCAACGCTATGTTTAAGGCTCCCAATCAGATTTGCAGGTACTGGGTCGTGAGCTTGACGATCCCAAGGTAAAATGTAAGACTGGTCTGCCAGCTCCTTGGGCTCAAGCTTCGAGGTTATATGTGAGATTGTGTTCTTTTGTTGCTCAAAGATTCTCTCGCTTGTACTCGAGACTTCCACAGCGAAGACAAGTGGAAGCTGCTGAAGCTGCGCTGATTTATGGATAGACATAGGTCGCGGTAGTCTACCGTCCGATCCGCCTGTAGGAGCATGCCCTGCCGTGTAACAGCCTTGTGAGTGGCTAGGTAAGGATGCAAAGGGCGCATCTGAAGCACCCTCGGAATGGTCCATCGGTTCTGGACGATGCGAAGTGGTTGTATCGAAGGTTACAGTTGGATAAGCACAGTCTTTCCCTGTTTGGTAGCACCCCAATAGCTGTTCTAAATTCGTTCTCTCGTCGTCGGGAATTTCTAGTGATGTCAAGGTTATCCTGCAAAGGTTGATGATGCACTGGGAGGCCGGTACCTACCGTCAATTTTGCTTTGCCGCAGAGACTATGAAGGATCGTTACGATTGTTAGATAGAAGCATAGCGATATCCCGTCAACAGCAGAAGGTGGTTGATCTTGGAGGGAGTATTGAAAGCTTTGGTTCTCAGTCGCCGAATATCTAGTAATTCTGAGCCTTTCCTTTTGCGAGATCGAGGACGCATGGGAATCGTAGGTTGCAGGAAGCTTCACCGGCTCTATTACGGCAAGTTTCACAACGGGGATAGCAGAAATTGTTTCTACCGTCGGTTGCAGGCTCCTTCAAGTGTCAGCTTGAGACAAAGATCACATACAGAATCACATTTCACAGCTGCAATGTAGCTGAGAAGGCATTGTCTTGATTGACCTTGCCTGATAATTTTAGTCACATTCCTGGGATCCTTGATCTAATTCAATGCCTCAGGAGAGGACACGTCAAATGAACTTTAAAGACAACTACTGAGTCGGAGTAGACGGTTGGTCCCTGAACGATGAGATGGAATGCTATAGCTCCACACATTGTCTCACTGCCTTGAGCGGGAGCGGTCCCTAGATCTGCAAAATTGGAAATCCGCCCTTGCATCTGCCACACCTGAACTGTCTAATTTAGCTCGTTTCAAAACGAAACAAGACTCTACTAATGACGCTTTCGATCGGCAGATGCCGAGGAAGCTGGAGAAATCACAATCATTATTCCATAACCTTGAACATTTGTGCTACCAAACAGCCAAAGAAACATCCCTGGTCCTTAGATCTGACTTATACCTACTATTGATATCCAAGGTTAAAGAGCACTAGGAGGTAAAAATAGAATTACAGCCCAGTATTTCAGAGCCTCTCGAATGAAGGAGATTACAGATGTAGTTCCCGCCGAATAGGTGTACGACTCGAGGGTCGCCTAGAATTCCTTGAACTATGTAGGCACGCACAGTGTGATGTAAGGATCCCGGCGACAGCCATTTGACTTAAATGAAGATCCACATACTTTTGGAGTTGCTTTCCCACGCACAGTACCGCGAAAGGGCGTCCGGGAAGAATTCAAGAGGTAAGAGGAAAGAATAAAAAGAGGTCGCTGAGGTCGCGTGACAGCCTCTACTCGGGGGTGCTGGCAGCCCGGGTTTTGCACATATCATCTGCAGAACCGCCTTTGCCAGGTGCATCTCCCAATATATAATCACCTGTAGGGAATGGGGTTGAGTCCTGGTGTGATTCCGCAACACTCAACCTTATCACAGCCGGTGTCCGCTGCCTTCCCAGTACCGCGATCCAAGAGTCCAATCCATGCTATCTCAGCCATAGTTTAGATAAGGACAGGTGCGTAGTACGGAAAGGCGGCCTATCTGGACGGCAATGTCTTAGGAACAAGAGCAACGGTTCAGATAACAAGTAAATGGTAGAAGCTCCAAGCGCAGACGCTAAAACGCGGGGAAGTGCACGAGTCGCTCCAGGTTTCCATATTGAGAAGTTCCTCAGATTACCCCGACTACGATAGCTTATCTTCCCTGGTGTGGCTGATATACATCTGGAAGAAGATTGGTCAATCTCACAACCACGGTAAACGTTAAAACCTTGCTATCGCTGTTAGCGTTCGCAGCCAAATCTAGACGCTCGGTAGTCGGAGGTAGATCTGGTTCACGTCGCCTGAACATTCTGTAATAGGGATAGTTTGTTTGACTTGAATGCTGCAGATAAGCCGATCTGCGATAGTGAACCTGAAGTTTGGAAGTTGACTGCGAGCGTCATGAGGCCATTTTAGAGCAGTGACGAAATGAACATATATATCCCTTGATATCCGCACCATCATCACTGCTATAGCTCAGTGTCAACAGATTTGAGTGACACCCAAAACCTTTGTTCTTACCCGATCTCACGTCATTTCTGCCATCATGGATGCCAAAAAGATTGAACTTGGCATCGCACCCGTGGAAAGCCACCGTCCTGGCTCTCTACTAGACACCGATAACAAACCGGTAGTCAATGAGTTGGTTGAGAAATACGGACAGACCCAACGTGGTCTAAAGCCCCGTCACGTACAACTCATGGCCATCGGTGGCTCAATCGGAACAGCACTATGGGTAGGCCAGCTATTTAATTCCATCCACAACAAAGGCTGACGAGAAGCAGGTCGGCATCGGAGGCTACCTAAGTCAAGCGGGACCCCTTTCTCTTCTACTGGGATACACATTCTGGGGTATTTTCTTCATCTGGCCCACGTACCTATGTGTAGCGGAAATGATGGCATATCTCCCCGTTCGCGGCTCCATCTTTGAACTTGCCTCTCGCTTCGTCGAGCCAGCTGTTGGCTTTAGCTTAGGCTGGACCTACTTCTTCGGGACGTGTATGCTTGTTTGTGTTGAGTATAGTGCAGTCGCCGCTGTGGCTGAGTACTGGGATAGTACCACTAATCCTGCTGTCTGGATAGCCGTTTCAATGGCTATCTGTATTTTTCTCAACGTTGTTGCTGTCAAGTAAGTATCCCAGTGCCCATTATTACATCAGAAATTAATCATTTAACAGGTGGTATGGCGAAGCCGAGTTTATTCTCGCTATAACCAAGGTCTTGTTGCTCATTCTCCTCGTCCTCATCACCATTGTAACGATGGCCGGTGGAAACCCCAAAGGTGATGCCTATGGGTTTCGGAACTGGAAGGACGGAGCCATGCATGAATATTACGCCAAAGGTCCCGCTGGGAAATTCCTCGGCTGGTGGTCTGTTGTTATCTATGCGGCATTTACGATCGCTGGACCTGACATGATCGCCCTCGCGGCCGGTGAGATCCAGAACCCGCGTAGGACTATCCCCCGAGTCGCGCGTATGATATTCTACCGTCTTGTCGGGTTTTATATCATCGGTGCCCTTTGTGTTGGCATTATATGCTCATCAAGAGATAAGAGGCTCATTAGCGCCATTGCGGACGGTTCATCTGGCGCTGCTGCTAGCCCTTGGGTAATTGGCATTCAGAATCTTGGAATTGGATTCTTGCCTCACTTTATTAACGCCCTTATCCTCGTGTCTGGGCTTTCTTGTGGCAACGCCTATCTTTTCGCTGCTAGTCGAACGCTATATGGCCTTGCCAGAGGTAAGCCTGATCCGCTCCTTATCGAAACTGACCGGACCACTGATAAGGCTTTTAGATCACCAAGCTCCCAAGTTTTTGATGAAATGTACCAAGACTGGAGTCCCAATCTACTCCACTGCGGCTGTCTCCTTGATCTCTTGCGTTACCTTTCTTGTGGCATCCAACTCTGCCATAGAGGTCTTCTTCTGGTTCGTTGACCTGACCACCACCGCGTTCATCGCTTCATACAGCTTTATGCTCCTTGCGTACATTGGATTCTACCGTGCTCGCAAAGCACAGGGTCTCGCTGACGAGTCACTCTCTTATGTCGCGCCTTATACACCATACACACCCATCATGGCGCTCGCCCTGGGATGTACGGCGATCTTCTTTGTAGGGTTCGATGTATTCAGCCCATTCAGTGTGCGAGGCTTCATCACCTCTTACTTCGCTGTTGCTTTCACTGCGGTTATGTATCTGATTGGCAAGATCAAGTATTGGCGAGAGGGTAAGGGCATCGTCAATCCGAAGGATGCAGACTTGATCACCGGTAAGGCTGAGATTGATGAGGAATGCAGGCACTGGGAAGAAGGCGGCATTGAGGAGGTTGAGAAGGCTAGACTCGCCGACATGACCTGGGCCAGGCGAGCCTGGGAGAGAATGTGGTAGTCGTGAGCTAGACAGCGCTGATGCGAAGTGCCTCTCAGCTGAAGATTACATTTTACACTTAGTCCCCTGAAACACTTAAGCAGGAGAGATTTTCTCATTGATCACCTATAGAAATCGACTAACTTTGCTGCCACCGAAACGCCATCCATTTTCATTGAGAAAATAATTACAAAGATATATGGGTTTCCTTGAGGCTTGTATATGGCCTATCCTTCACTACCTCATTCCCGGTTATGAATCTCTGCCAAGTCCTCTAAGAAAATACTGCAACCCATTCATCATTAACTGGGGAGAAGTTGTCAGTTTCGGGGGTCATAGTCAGCTTTTTACAGCCTTTCTTGAGAGAAACCTTGTTGAAGCGATCCTCAATCCACGAAAGGTAATACTGCTGTGAAGCAGGAAGAACAGGACCGTGACCAAGACCAGGGTATAGCCTGAACTCTGCTGTCGTCGAGCTAGCGAACGCTTTGCATGTTTCATTGAAAGCCTCTTCAGACGTGTCAGGATATACTATGGGATCTTCGGCGCCTTGGATCACAAGCATTGGAGCCGCTAGCTTATGAGGACCTGCACCATTGTATACTTTCTCCCATTTGATGAAATCGGGGTGTTCAATCCAGCTGGTGTTCTTGTAAAGTTGGCTGATAGTTAGGTTGCTGTAGAGGGTAGCCGAAGTGTAGAAACATCCTTGGTCGGCGAGAGGCATCCGGGCAAGAAGAATATCAGAAGCATAGTCCTCAACTTTGAGCGAGGGGTAGATCCTTGAAACTGTTTGCAGCATGAGAGAAGAAAGAAAGTCTCCAGCAGGGCCGCCATTTGCGGCACGGCGGATCGTTTCACCAATAATCTTGCTTGGGACAAGGCCGGGAGAAAGAGCAACAGCACCGAGAAGGCCGCCTACAGCCACAGTCTTTGCTTCTCGCTCATTGGTGCGCCAAGAAGACATTCCGCCTTCGCTGTGGCCTACAACAACCCACTCCTTTGTAATCTTGCTGCCGAGAGCCTTGCGTACAGCCTGGACGCTCAAGCTGGCATCTGCTGCGTGGAGAATACCAGCCTCGTACTGAAAGCCTTGAGCCTCGCTTCCCTGGCCTGCATAGTCAGGGGCAATAACGACGTAGCCTGCGAGGGCTAGGGCAAACGGAGCTGTCCACCCATAGAGTAATGCGCGATGGTTCGATGGTGAACATTGCCGTGTTCCGCCAGCTGTCCCGTGCGTCCAAACAACGGTACGGAATGGCTTGCTCCCCTGGGGATTGGTGTATGGAATAAGCACGATGCCCGTAGCTGGAAGGGGTTTCCCTTCAATATCCTCCGACATGTAGTAGAAACGGGTCAATGATATGCCGGCGGGGACAGTCCATCGCCGATAAGCCTGCTCAGCTGGAATCTTTTCCCATTTTAATATGTCCCCAGTCGAATATTTTGACACATTTGAGGGGGTTGAATAGAAGGGATCAAGGGTGATGTCTTGGTTAACCCAGCGTTCTTCTTCCATAGCTAGCACCTGTCGGTAGGCGATTTGGCAAGTGGCATCGCATCGATTTGGCTCATTGGCATAAGTGGGAGGGTTTTGAGGCGCTGCAAGAGCCCTTGCAATTAAGACAATGGGAAGGAGTTTGGATAACATGGTGCAGAGGAATGCTCAATGATCAGTGGGAGCCGGAGGAACAAGGGGACATTCGATGTACCTTCGGGATCCAAAATCCTCCGGCAGCAGGATTATTGCAGGTAAGTGTTGGATTTATACATGCTGTTGGCACTAGGAATATCCCTCAGCGTTGTGTGAAAGCTATGGAATGAGGCTAGAATGTGGCGGTTGTAGTGTCTTATTAGACGTTAAGCCACAGAATTCCAGGAACCACCACGTGAGAGATAAATAGTGACTGGAAGTTATTAGTTTATAACTTAGCATAAAGTATAATGCAATTGACTTTTACTACCTGACGATCTCTCTTAGCTCTTTGCTATATGGATAGTACTTATTACTAGAAGAAAGTAGCTCAGCCTCAAAGTGTATCTACCATTGAGGCATTTTCTAGTAGTAGCTAGTTCTGTTCCTCATCAGGGATCTTATTGACAAGCCTGGAACTAAGCGAGTAGCGCATAAACCACTACCTCGCTTGGAATGTTAGCAAACTCAATTCACAGCACGGTCTCAAAGGCTCTCACAACAAAGGAAATCGGCTACTACATTTAACCTGAACTCGTAAGGTCTCCAAGCAAAGGAGCTGTTTTATGATTGAGGGACTGAAAAACACTAGAATCAAGAGACTGTCGCTGCACGGTAATGCCATAGACAACCTAAGCAACATAGTATCTTGCTTAAAGATAATGAGAGATATGACACCTTATTAAATGAAACCGATGAAACTAGTCGCATCCAAAATGACTCAAAAGGCTACTGCTATTACCAGCGTCATACATACTTTCGTAGCGAAACATAGCGGTCTCTGTCACATGGATACGCCAGTACAACGGCGGCAGCGCGGTGGCAAGAGGCGGCTAGGGAGCAAGTTCTTGCCAACGAGTCAGATAAAACTACGCAGGTGACACAACCTTAGAACTAGAGCTCAGGCGTGGCCGCTTTTGTCGATTTCTTGAAGATTTAGGTATTCTCTTCCTTAATTCTTTTGGTGCACTTGGTATCTCACATTTCTCACTGGTACTGATGGGCCATGGCTGACTTCCGATCAACTGGCAATTCATCCAGAACCCTAAATATAGTGTGATTAATCTTGAGTTCTTAGCGTCAGGCTGCACTATTTCCCGCGTTACTTGTTCACTCTATGGTGAAATAGCCACTATCGTATGATTAGACTTTTCTTCACTATTAGCGTTTCCTCGAGTAAGTTGTTGCTGTCCATCCTGTGCCTACTAAGATGATTGACACGTCGCGGCTGATATTGCTGTACCTCGGGCAACAAATGGTGGGTTGACATCAGCTGATGTTCTGTCGTACTTCCCTAGCCTCGTCGAGGCAGTAACGCTATCTGATTTCCACTGCCAAGAGTTGGTCAGTCGGATTTACTTTCTTCCTCAATCCCGGAATATCACGTTAGAAGACTGATTTCTTTTTCATCGCTTCATCAATCAGATCCAGGACATATATGAGTTCGCACCAATGACCCTGTATCTGCATGCTGGAAGAGCTTCTCTATATCCTTAGTGGCTCCTGGATTACGCACTTGGACGTTCTGCAAAGAGAAAACATGGGTGGGTTTTGAGACGGCTTGGGGCAAGAGTCATTAGCATTTTGTTGCATAGTATTCAGTACGAGAACAAGAGTGTTGATCCAGGCTGGATTCGCGAACCTGTCCTATACTGTAGCAATTAAAATATTGCCTAGGCATGAGCAGTGTGTACGTACGTACCTCAGGTCAGTTGGCTGATAGATCCAAAGAGAAATAACGGGCGGTCATCATGAGAACGAGATACTTGCATTATATTAAACCACTGTAAGCCCAATACCGGTAGTTCTTTGAAGATTCGTCACTTCCGCGAGACCCGGAGTGAAACAGCCATCTAACGTTGCAGTGGAAAGCTTGTCAGCAATGCCGATCCAAGGAAGAGGCATGATGACATGTAAGAATTTAGTCCGACACAGCACACAGCCAATGAAGAGCGCCACATTCCGAACTTGCCAATCGGCTAATTGAGTGTCTGATCCTTTGATAAGACATGATAAATACCACGCAGTTCTCACTTTGCAACACTTCCATATTCTTTCCAAATCAGAAGGAGATCAGATGGGACACAAGCCAAAATGAAGCACGTCAGTGTCGCTATCATAGGCGCTGGTGAGTAATCGTGCGACATTTGGTACTGATCTCTAACGTGGCAAGGTCCAACGGGCATTTCCATGCTCAAGCAGCTTCTGCAAGATGGCTTCAGCGCAACTTTGTTCGAGAGACGTAGTTCTGTCGGGGGATTATGGGCATATGACGCAAACAATGGATGGACTACGGCATTAGCGTCCACGAGTGCGAATATCAGCAAGTATACTTGTGGATTTACCGATTTCCCAATACCAGACAGTAAGTCGGGTCCGAGTCTGCTGATGTACGTAATGACGCTGACTGGAAGCAGGGTATCCTGTATATCTGAGTGCAGCGAACTTTCAAGAGTTTATGCAGACTTATGCTGAGCACTTCAAACTCACAGAGCACATCTCGTTCAATAGTATTGTTCAAGCTGTCAACCGCAACAGCGACGATAGTGGATGGATAGTGCAGGTTGAGAAAATCGGGACTGGCGAAAAAGAGACTCGCCCTTTTGACAAGGTCGTTTTCTGTCATGGTTATCAGACTAAAAGAGTGATGCCGACATTTCCGGGACAGGATAAATTCGAAGGAGAGATTATACACTCACAGCAATACCGAAGGTCCGTGATACTCTGCTGCAGAATTCTTTGGCCCATACTAACCAGTACTTTAGTCCAGAAGCGTTCCAGGACAAAACAGTGGTGATCCTCGGCCTATCTACAACAACAGGCGAGATCACGCCACAAGTCATCGGCACAGCGAAAAAAGTCTACGTCTCTCATAGAAGCGGCCAAATGGTGGTCAAGCGTATGCGCAAAGGACGACCAACAGATTTGATGATATCGTGGAGACGCCGCCAAGTTACACAATGGATGGCAAAGAACATACCGAATTTCTACAGATACTTGGCAGGCTGGGGAGCCAGACTTCTCTCGTCCCAGTTCTCAGACGTGAAACTTGACCCAGAATGGCGAATTCAGTCATTTCGAAACCCGACGCTGCGATTACCGGGTCTTATCCAGGATATTGTTCCTCACCTGCAAGATGGGAGTTTGACGAGTTTGCATGGAATTAAACGATTCTTGGGCGGACGATCAATCGAGTTTGATGATGGGACTGTACTGGATGACGTGGACAGCATTATCTTGACTACAGGATACTGCGCCGACTTTTCAGTCGCTCCTGTCATCGAAAACAGTGTGCCAAAGTCACCGACTTATCATGGACCTGCCATTCAACGCCTATATATGAATGTCTTCCCTCCCAAGTACGCAGACAGCTGTGCCGTCCTTTGCTACTCAGCATATGGCAAGAACAACGGTTTCTCATTCAGCGATGTCATGAACATGGCCATTTCAAACATTTGGCGAGGCGTAAGCCAATTACCACCTTACCAAGAGATGGAGAAATGGGTAGATGACCATCAGAAATGGGTTGCAGCAAACTGGGCTCGCGAGCCGCATCTCGATGTGAGCATGGTCAAACAATATGAGTTCCAACCCTGGATGCACGAACAAGCTGGAACAGGTATGGAGAACCTTGGATGGGGATGGGCAGGGTGGAAGTTCTGGTGGAAGGATAGAGAGATGTATAACCTCATGAACCACGGTGTAGAGACAGCTCACATGTTTCGGTATTTTGAGACAGGCAAGAGAAACACGTGGGAGGGCGCGAGGGATGAGATTATCCGTCAGAATAGGATAGTCGAGGAGAGCTTTTCTGGGAAGAGTAAGAAGCTGAGGGAGGAATAGGTTACAGCCAAGACAGGAGACGTTTTCTAGAACGACAAGTCCTGCGTGTTGGGCCCGGCATTAGAGTCGGATGTAGGTGGCTATAGTTGGATGCGCTGGAATTATGACCGCATTTCATTTACATTCCCTGCACATAACGACCTTGCTTAAGCCCGGCGAACGGACCAGTTGCCTATATCCTGCAGCGCATAACTATTAGTCAGGAGAAAACGGTCGAGCTGCGGAATTGAACCTAGCCGCCGATCCCCGATGCAACGCCCCTGCAGCGGATGTTTCGATGGTTCTGGTTGGTGCATGTAACGACGTGCGGCTCAACGCCCCGGTTATGTGTCTGATCCCGCGGGAGTGGACCCCGGGCCAAGCTCTATGTTCGGGGATGGGCGGAAAGGCAGCTAGTGTGAACCGAGACTATGCCGATCGTGGTGGTATTCCTTGGGGTGGTATTGCACTGCCTGCTATGCCATGTGTGAGCCAAGTCTGTAGATTCTGCAATTGATTTTGGGTCTGTATAATGGGAGAGTTGGTGGTGCAGTTGACCCCTGACTTGTTCTGGACTGAATGCCGAGGTCGTTACAGTCAACAAGAACCTCCCCTGGTTTAAGCCGGGATACTAAGAAATTCTACTCCGTTTTGATTGATAGATAAATAGCAAGTTGCACCCGAGTTATGCTGTACCTCACCATCCATTCATTACAGTCATTCCTTCATTCTCCCTCGTTGACCAACCACGGCCACAGGGACGTCATTCATTTATCACCCTCTTTTGATTGGATCTCACTAAATACACCATGAGACACGCCTTCTTTGCCGGCCTTCTGGCCGCCCCAGCTTCCGTGTGCGCCGTCGCCCTCACAGGCTACGAGTACATCGTCGTTGGCTCCGGCGCCGGAGGAGGTCCTCTGGCTGCTCGCCTCGCATTGGCTGGTCACAAGACTCTGCTCATCGAAGCTGGTGACGACTATGCCTCGCTCAACTACACCGTCCCTGCCTACTCTGCCAACGCTTCGGAAGATCCTGAGATCTCGTGGAACTTCTTTGTTCGTCACTATGCTGATGATGAGCGACAAGCGCGTGACTACAAGACTACTTATGATACTCCTGACGGAGAGTATACTGGTCTTAACCCTCCTGAAGGCGCTGAGATGAAGGGTACTCTATACCCCCGCACCCAAGCTCTTGGTGGTTGCACAGCTCACAATGCATTGATCGCTGTTTACCCTCACCAGTCTGACTTTGAGTACATTGCCTCTCTGACCGGTGATGACTCCTGGTCAGCGGATAACATGCGCAAGTACTTTGTCAAGGCCGAGGATAACAACTACCGCCCTGCTGGCGAGGCTGGCCACGGCTACGATGGCTGGCTCAGCACTGAGACTGCTCCCCTCAGCATTCCCCTCAACGACGAGCAGCTCTTCAGCATTCTCGGCGGAGGTGCCGTTGCTCTGACTGAGATGAGTGGCAAGAACATCACCTTGGATGGTCTGCTTGCCGACGATGCCAACGCCGATACTCTGGCTCGTGATCATGAGGCTGGCTTCTACCAGATCCCTCTGTCTACCAAGGATGCCAGCCGCATCGGACCCCGCGAGTTTATCCTCTCTGTCCGTGATGCCAAGTACTCCAACGGTACCAAGATGTATCCTCTCGATGTCCGAACCAACTGCTACGTTACCAAGGTCACCTTCGATGACTCCAAGCCCCCTCGTGCCAATGGTGTTGAGTTCCTTGACGGCAAGCATCTCTACAAGGCTAGTCCTCTTGCTACCGGCGCTGCTGGCACTCCCGGCAACGCCACTGCTTCTCGTGAGGTTGTCGTTTCAGGCGGTGTTTACAACACTCCCCAGATCCTCAAGCTTAGCGGTATCGGACCTGCTGATGAGCTGAAGAAGTTCGACATCCCCGTCATCTCCGATCTTCCCGGTGTCGGTACCAACCTTCAGGACCACTACGAGATCTCCGTCCAGGGAACTCTCGAGAACAACTTCACCTCTTTCGATGGCTGCACCTTCGGGCTCTACACTGATGTGGACCCTTGTGTCGACCGTTGGAAAGCTCCCGTTGATGGCGATCACGGTATCTACTCCTCTTCTGGTCTGGCTGCCTCCATGTTCTACAAGAGCTCCACTGCTGAGAAGGACAACTTTGACATCTTCGCTTTCGGTGGTCCCGTCAACTTCAGAGGATACTTCCCCCAGTACGCTGTCAACGCCACCATCGAGCACAACTGGTTCTCATGGGCTATCCTCAAGGCTCACCCCCGCAACAACGCCGGTGAGGTCCTCCTTAAGTCAGCTGATCCCCTCGACATGCCTGCCATCACCTTCAACTACTTCGACACTGGCAACGGCGACTACTCTGCTGATCTCCAGGCATTGTACGAGGCCGTTGAGCTTACACGAAGCGCACTGGCCAACCAGCCCGTCAACGTCACTGAGGTTCTTCCCGGTGCTGGTGTTACTTCTCAGAAGGACATTGAGACTTATGTCAAGGATGTTGCTTGGGGTCACCACGCTTCTTCGACTTGCCCCATTGGTGCTGATGATGACAAGATGGCGGTTCTGGACTCCAAGTTCCGAGTTCGCGGTGTTGCTGGTCTTCGTGTTGTTGATGCTTCGGTTTACCCTCGCATCCCCGGTACCTTTACAGCTGTGTCGACCTATATGGTTGCTGAGAAGGCTGCTGATGTCATGCTGGCTGAGCTTGAGGAGTAGATGTTTATGAGACAAGTGGTCATAATGTATATAAATGTTGAGCTTATCTTAGACGAAGACTAATACCAAGTAATGTTTGAGGTACAAATCTTTCGCATTGATTGGTCAATTTGCGATGTTTATCCATGACGGATCTGGCTATTTTCTCTGAGTCTTGGTCTACCTAACCAAAGCCGAGGTTCAAAGTATACTTCAGCGGCGTCTTGCCTGTGATGTAAACATGGCTCCCTTGCAAAGTGAGATTACCCCCGTGCCAACTATACTGCTCACCCGCATCAGCTGCAATTGGTCCCTTTCCATTTCCTGGCCCGAAGGTGATCTTGTCATCTTCCATGCTGTACTCTCCTTTCCCTTCAATGAGATTGTATATGGTTGTGTTGTCGCTATCAAGAATCTCCTTCACTCCCTTGAACTTTCCTCCCTCTCTGAAAGTTAACTCAAAAGTCAACTCGACATTATCCTCTCCCGAAACTTCAAAGTCGAGATCATATCCCTTCTTGGTCGGCTTAATCTCAACATCAGTTTTGAGACGACGAACACTGGTTGGACGATTCGTAAAGTCAAGCATGGCATAGAAACGACCATCGACCGACTTGGACAGCGCATATGTCCCGTTGTCGTCACGCTTATCGGCTGGAATAGGTAGGTAGTACGGAACTTCGATCTCACTCCCCAACTTGATGGTACCATCCTTGGAGAGCTCAACGCCATTCGATCGGAAGTGACCCATGCTGAAAAAGCTGGCACTAAGTCGCACGGCTTCAAGAACAGCCTTTCCGTTCCAGGCTCGGAACATGGTCGGATTCGTCGAAAGGCCCGAGCCCATTCGGTTATAGAACTCGGCCTTCTTTCCGTCCGTGGTATACCAGTCCGACCCACCAAATGCCGAGACTGTGAGCTTTCCACGCCTGGCTCGCACGAGACCTGCTGACTTGTAGTGCTTCTTGAAGTCCGAGAATGGTTGCTTTGACTTGGGCAATTCGGCTGCCAAATCAGGGCGTTCGATGAGGTTGCCAAGGAAATCGCCCAATTGAGGTCCAACTCGCTTCTCGATGAGACGAGCCATCGCAGCGAATCGGCCGTTCTTGTCTAACAGAGCAAGCTCGCGAAATTGTGGGTAAAAGTTGCCCATGTTGTCCCCTGGAGGCTGAGACTGGTCCTGTCGACGGCTCTGAATCGTCTCCATCTCGCCGTTGGGCTCTGCGTGCTCAATGGAAAGCTCGAGGTTTTTGCGGACAAAGCTGACCAATCCTGTGTAATTGAGCTCGTGAGCTACTGTCAATAGAGAAGGGTTCGACACAGCCGAGTAGTAGTTAGGGCTACGCTCCGAGTAGATGCCATCAGCATCGATATCAATGCCCTCTGCGAGCCACTCATCGATCCTCTCAATCAAGCTGGGATCCTCAATAATGTTGGAGATGCGTGCCAAGGCGCTGCAAATCTTCCATCTATGATTAGGGGTATGAATTCCGCCCTTTGCAAGTCCAGGCGCAGCCTTTTTGAGAATACCACGCATGGCTTTTGCGAAAGGTTTTGAAGCCTCGTGATCGTCGCGTTCGAGGATGCGTACCATTATACCAAAGTCTTCGATCAAGAAGCCGGTATCAGGCGGGGAGTGTCGATTGCCGACGGTGTAAGTTCCATCGTCATGCTGGACCTCTACCAGTACAGAGAGCATCTCCTCGATATGAGGCAACAGAGATTCATCGTGGTAGTAGGTTGAGTTTGGCCATACAAATGGTGTGACAAGGCGACGGACCTCACGCGTCAATGACCTTGGGGAGCCAGTCAATGAGGCATTTTTGCCATCAATGACGGTTTGAACCTGAGCATCGGCAGACTTTGTGAGAAGCTTTAGACTGGTCCAATCCTGGGATGGGGTAGAAGCGGCAGAGGCGGTGATGGCAAGCAATGCCACGCCTGCGGCTCTGAGGGTACTCGATATACAGGGGAGATGCATTGGAACGCGACAAGACTGGAAATCCGTGCACTGGCTACATGACGAGACTCGGTGCATGAGACCAGCTTAAATAAGTAAACAAACACTGCCAAGCCCGAGGTTCGGTGTCTGATATACCGATTACAGCAACAGTCGGGCTCATGAAGAGCTGCCGAAGCCCACTTCCCCGCGGGGAAAGCTTTCAGTACAGGTTAGATCAGTGGGGGGTGCTGTTGGCTAGCACGATTAAGCTTAACCTTAGTAAATGAAGATGGACATTGGGGGACGGCTCGGACAAGTGTCCGAAATATTGCATTTAGTTGTTGGAATAAACTTGCTCATTATAAATAGCTTCATGGCGGTAATGCAGTATCAAGGAGGTAGGTTATGAAATGATAAAAGCTTCACATCCCGCCAACGGATGAAGGCGTCTACTTCACTCTCCGTCGAGTTCAATGGCTTCTCGACACTCACTAAACTCGCAGTGGTGCAAAAGAGTTAAAATGGGTATGAGATAGTGTAATAGGTCAAATCTGTTCAACAAGCCATCCTCGCGTCTATCATCTAGTGTCATGTAAGCTGTTGATCAACGGAAAAGTCGTGATGAAAATATCTCCATTTTGAATTTACCCGGTCGCGTTAAGCTAACGTCTTTCGGAGACGGCTCGGCCGAGCCGAGCTCCGTCGGCTTTTGATCAACTGGCGTCTCTGTACGGAGTAGATCATTTATAATCATTTAAAGTTATTTAGATTTGACTCAAAGTCAACGAATCTCTTCTAATATTCTGACAGAAACTCTCAGGTTTCAAAAGACCATCCATTCAATTGAGATGCTTCCTACTATGCGTTCACTTAGCCGCACAGCTCGTGGAGTTCCACTACATGGGAAATCATCAACTCCCTCCCTGTTAGTCTTGGACGACTATCTTCGGATCTCAGCGAAACATTTTGAGCACTTGCAGCCTCCAAAATTACAAGTTGAAATCTCTGATACCTACCTGCCTCAGCGAACTGCCGAAGAAAAGAGCAGCTTGGTAGAGAAGCTCTACCCGTACGACATCATCTCCACTGTGCGTGAGCGAACACCATTCCCTGGGGAGCTGCTACGTCAATTACCCAACTTGAAGTTGTTGCTATGTACTGGTACTCAGTTTGAGACCTTTGACTTAGAGGCTGCCAAGAAGCTGGGGATCACAGTTGCTTCAGCGCTGGGTCGAGGGCGCAGTGACGGAGCACAGCATAAGCAGGACATACGGAAAGGAGGAAGCCATCCTGCCACGCACCATACATGGGCTATGATCCTTGCTCTGGCTAGAAACATTGCAGCAGACGATGGGTCTATCAAAACTGGCGGGTGGCAATCAGACATGGCTGTTGGTCTATCAGGAAAGACTCTGGGAGTCGTTGGTCTGGGGAGGCTGGGAGCAGCAGTGGCGAGAATCGGGTCTTTAGCATTTGGCATGAAGATCAAGTGCTGGAGCAGCAGCTTAGACCAAGCCAAGGCTGATGAGATGGCTGTCAAGCTTGGCCTGCCTACTGTGGATGAAGACGGCGACAAGACCTTTCAAGCAGTGAGCAAGGAAGAACTCTTTGCGACAGCTGACGTAGTCACTCTGCACTACGTTTTGAGTGAACGATCCCGCGGTCTTATTAGTGTCAAGGAACTCAAAGCGATGAAGAAGTCAGCATTGCTGGTTAATACATCCCGTGGCGCACTCATTGATGAGACGGCACTGCTGGGTGCAGCGAATGAGGGTTCCATTCGCGGCGTTGCATTGGATGTCTTTGAGTCCGAGCCTCTGCCCGCAGATAGTCCATGGCGGTCTCAGGACTGGGGAAAGGGTAACAAGAGTCGGGTTCTAGTGACCCCTCATATGGGGTATGTCGAGGAGGGCATTATGAATAGCTGGTATGCTGAACAGGCAGAGAATGTTGAGAGATGGTTGGACGGAAAGGATGTTCTTCATCAATTAGCTTAAGGCAACACTTATTGTCCCTTCATCATGTATGTAGCTGAATAGCTAAATATGGCAAAGACAACTCGATGTAAGTGACACATTGCGTGCAGTATATTAAAGAGAATCTAAGCAACTCTCAAATCATATCTAAGGTAAATCATCAACGCCATCGTATGAAAGAAACCTGCTCTAATAATATCAATAAATACATTCTAAATCATCTTCATTCTGATCTGTAATCATCTCATCAACCGCCGACAAGAGCACTGAGTGGACGTCCAAGTTCTTTCACTCCTCAGCTTGCTTACTCGCCTCAGGCTCTTGCCCAACAATTGACTCGAGTTTCTCTCGGAACGAATCATCGTAATAGCTCATAACAGAGGACGTCCGCGCAGTGTCCATCGACGTGCGAGGCGACGGGGCATACGCACTACCGTCCGCTGAGAAGATGGACTCGCGCACCGACGCGGAATACTGGCTGCTCGTGTTGCGCGCTGGGAGTTGGAGGCGCTTGGAGGAAGCGGATGTGACGGAGAGGTTCTTCTTCTCGAACATGGCGAGCTTGTCGGAAACGGAGCCAGCTCGTTTCTGAAGCACGGTCAGGTCGTTGTTTGGTTTCGTGGTGTCTTTCTCTTCAAGCTTGCGCATCCAGGCGAGGCGGTCGCTCAGTGCGCCTGGTCGCTTTGAGTTGACTCTGGCGAGGGGGGTTTGGGATTCTGAGGAGGGTGACTCGGCGGTTTTGGGGGAGGGTCCGAGGCTGGTGGGTCTCTTTAATGCCAATTGAGGGTTTCGTGGGATTTGAATGGCCTTGGATGGTGTAGAGGTAGATGGCGAGTCGATTGGGCTGGTGCTGAGTGGTCTTGGTGGTGGGGGCATAGCTAACCGTGCCTCACGCTCTGCAGTCCATCTTGGTGATTCTTTCACGGATGGAGTAGATGGAGTGGTGATAAGACTTTCATTCGGCACCAGGCGAATAGTGGCGGTGCGTAGTGCATTTGTATCGTTATCTTCGTTAGGAGCCTGGAACATAGTCTCCAGGTCTAGAGGTAATGACTTGCGATGGTTCTTGAGGTTCTTGACCGGCTGGTGAATTAAATGTCTGGCCTCGACTGGCCGACCACGGTCCAAAATACTGGGCGCTGTCGACGCATCCGGACTGTTGAGGGCTTCCAGCGCCGATGCCCGAGCTTGGTGCTGGTCTGCATCGCTGCTGTCGATGAAAGTCAAGGGTCGAGAGGCTTCATTGCGATTAAGTGGCTTCCGCGAAAAGTGATGACTAAGTCTCGCTGACGGCGCGTCGACATTCTGCTGCTTGTCGGCGTCCTTGTCCTTGGGCTGGAGGAGCCAACTACTCGGGAGACGAAGGCTCTCGAGGCCGTTTAACTGAACATCAAGTCGAAAATCGGACGCGTTGTTGGGCTGCGCAGCGTGATCGTGGCCGGACCTGACGTCGGGCTTGGATTTGGCTTTATTGAGGCGGCGCAGCGGGTTCAGGCTGGAGAGCTTATGGGCCAGCGGTCGCCACAGAGGTTTATCGTTGCTGTTGCTGCTGCCGGTCTTGTTGCCTGCCATTGTCTTACGACTCTCTTTTCTCTGGAGATCAAAAGGGTTGCATCAAAGGTACCGATTGCATCACACACTATTCTTGCTGGCTGCTGTAAAAAGCAGTCCTAAGTTTGGCTGCTCTGTGTTTGTTTACAGGTCCATGTTTGGGTTCGGGGCAAAAGGGGCGAGGAATGCGCTGCATTGCTCGCTTGACGCTACCCCCTTCATTGTTTCAAATGACCCAGTGCCTAGTTCGGGCTTAGCCGATATTACTGCATGATTTCGCTATACGGAGTAGGCTTGACTGCATTCAGGATAGTTTTCTCCAGTAAAAGAGGTGGGGTTGACATGGCCGAGGTTGCATCCTAACGGTCTTTACTAACCTATAGTCCAGTAATTGGCAACAGTTAAAGAGATACTCAACGGTAAACGATAGACTATGAAATGGATAGAGAGGTTTTGAGTGACTTTAGACTGGAAAAACTAATCTATTTGCGCAAGTTGGAAGGCTCAAGTAAGAAACTGGAGTTGTTGTCTGTGCTTTGCAATCATCTCGCCAAAACGTAAATGTCATCAAGCTTAATGCAATGCAATTCACGCTTGAAATTCTTCACGGTCACGTTCCCAAGCAACAACGCCATCCTAGATTGGATCTGCCAAGCGCAATTGCGATATTGAGATGCAATTTGATCCCGTGATCTCTCATGTGATCCATTGACGTTTGGGGATCTCAGGAATGGTTTTCACAACCCGTTTCATTCCCGGAATTCACACTAACGCTATTGAATCACCTTGGCAACGTCGCTTGATCAATTTCATGAGTTTGTTCCCGACAATATTTAGCATCGTCATACAAATGACGTTTGACAAGATACTCTCGCAACTCATTATGTCTCACAACGGCTCAGTGCCCCACCTGAGTGTGATGCAAATCTTGTTTCAATGTCAGACTTAAATAAAACAATAAATAAAACAAAAAGGTTTATACAATAAATAAAATACCTTTTTCTTTAAGCTCTTTCTTTATTGAATTTTATTAAGTCTTTAACCTTTATAGTATTAACTCCTATATATTAAGAGGTAGTCTTAAGCTAATTTCGCACTTTGTCCTGTATTGTGTATAGCATGCCTACTACTATTTAAATGTTCCGGCAGCAAAAGACTACAGCCCTTAATATCACCGCAGCAACTCGCCAGTCTTACACCGATGCCAACTTGCTAGATAGCAACATCGAGCTCAATAACCTATCCCCGAGGTACCTTTCTAGAATTGTAATGCCCGTAGCAAACCTCTATGAGATCTCTCCTTGCTTGTATCTTCTCTACAAAGTCACAATCTTCTCCAGCCTGAAAGTGCTAGCTATACTTATATGCAGCCACAATAAACTACCTACCATTTGTCCTCAATTAGAGTACTTTCAGCCTCTGATCCAATCTCTCCATGTAATCCAGTAGATCAAATGACCAGAACATATATGGGAATATCGATATTCTGAATATCGAGCTTTTTGTCCTCCCCATACTTGTTCACCAAAGGATACTTCTCAATCATGGCGACAACGTCTCTCTATGAGTATTGCCCTTAGAATCTTAAACCACAAGATCCCAGAACTCATGATTTGGAATGCCACCTCGACAGATGTTTTCACGATAAGAGTTCCCAATTCCTTCCCGCGGAGTAATAGTCTGCAAGTGCGGAGAGCGTGCCGCAGCGATAAGCCTAGCTCTTAGAGTGGATGCTGTATAATAGATAACTAGCCAAGAATAGAAAGGCTATCATTGTGCTATCTCATAGCGCATTGGAATGTCGACAAGCTTTTCCCGGATTAGATTTAGCTCATACGGTTTAACGATACCCCATACCTGCTATCTATGTATCCGCCATGCCCAACTCTATATCATTACCCGCTAGGCTTAGATCCGACAGAACATAACCGGCTGCCGCCAGCCCATTTCCGCTGCCTTGTTACGGCGTACCGAGGCAGGTGGGTCGAAATATAATCCACACGTGAAGACAGCTGACAAAAATATGATAGCCTCTTTTAGCTGGGTTCTCCACCGCATATTTCTGTCAGCTTCGCAAGCTGTATGGGTTATTTTTCGACCCACCTGCGAGGGTATATTATAGGCGACTCCCACTCTTTACTTGGCGAATTTCAGTTCCCTCTTCCCTCCTTCACTGGAATCCACCAGACAATTGAAATACACCATGGATCCTTCAGATTTCTGTGTTATTTTTGTTCCTGGCGCTTGGCATCCAGCACGATGCTTTAAGGCAGTGGGTGACATCCTTGAGCACGCTGGCTTCAACGTTGACTATGTCGACCTTCCTTCAGTTGGTGCAGAGCAGAGCCTCACCAACTTCGCCCCAGACGTTGCGGCCATTCGACAGGCCATATCCCAAGCTGCCGCCAAATGCCAAAAGGTCATCCTCGTCGCTCACTCCTATGGCGGCATCCCTTCCGCAGAGGCAATTGGTGCCTTTGGGCCTGGAGGCGCTGTTGCACACTTTGTGCTCTGCTGCTCGTTCATCATCCCGAAAGACAAGTCCTTGATTGCTGCTTTCGGCGGCCAAGATCTCCCATGGTGGTCTATCTCAGAGGACAGACTCTCCGTCGAGGCATCTACACCGGAGAAAATCTTCTATAATGACCTGTCGCCTGAACAGGTTGCAGCGATTGTACCCGTTCTGAAGCCGCATAGCTACCAGGTCTTCCATACGCCTCTTACATATGAAGGGTGGAGGCATGTGCCGACAACGTACATTTACTGCTCTTTGGATGCTGCGATCCCTATTCATATCCAGAAGCTGATGGTTGAGGAGACGGCTAAAGGTGTTGATGTTAATACCCAGGAGATCAATGCAGGACATAGTCCTTTTATCAATATGCCTGAGGAAGTTGCATCTTGTATCCAGAAAATTGCAAAATAAGTTTTAAGTTGTTGCTTTTTTGCATTTTCTTTCTTTCTGTAGCTATAGCTATATCTTGTCTTTAAAGTAAGGCTCCAGTAGACTGCCGCCGATTTGCGAGCGTGTTAAGGTCCGTCCAGCACAGGTCGAGGAAGTAGCCAGAGTATTGAAGGCAAGACAGAAGCTTCAGTTGTCCTGTAGCGCCGTATAATTATTCCGGCTTGCGGCCATATACAT
Organism: Fusarium subglutinans; assembly: GCF_013396075.1. NCBI lineage: Eukaryota > Fungi > Ascomycota > Sordariomycetes > Hypocreales > Nectriaceae > Fusarium > Fusarium subglutinans. Next base: position 87,712 of record NW_023502261.1, read on the forward strand.
AGCGCACTACAAAATAACCATGTATCTTGCGGTTGCGAAGGGCCTTTCGTATACCCATCAGGAACACTTGGTACTCATCCTTTGGCCACTGCAGCACATTATTCCACAACAGCAGAGTATATCCTTGAACAACGTGTGAGTATAGAACAGAGATAAAGGATAGACTCGGCATACCTTCAATATCATTCTCCAATGTCAGCTTGACAAATCGGCCGACCTCGGCCAGCTTTGAGTCTTTGGGCCAATCCCCAATTGGAATCTACGATTGCGCACATAATCAGCCTTGCGAGAGCTCATAGATCAACTTCAAACTCACCTTGTAGTCTGTTGTCTTGATGTCCACAAACCCCGCCTCTTCGATTCCCTTTGGTTGCAAGTCATGCACAAAGAACGTTCGACCAATCGCTTTGCCGCCCTCTTCATACAACTTGTTGCACAACTTATAGACCTCTTGTTCTTCAGCTGTGCCATCGTCGCTGCGGAAATGAATGTCGGCTTCGACGGACTCGACCCAACCGCCAGGCGTACAAACACGGTAGGCCTGTTGGTATAAAGCGGTCCAGTCTTGGATAGCTCCGAAGAGATAACGCATGTGGACGAAATCAAAGGTGTTGTCTCTCCAGGTCCATGATTCGGTGGCATCGTCAATTTCAAAACGTACATTTGGGGGGACCCATTTTGGCTGTGTTGGTGAGAGATCGGTTGCTGTCACTTCAGCTTGGGGGAACTGATCTGCGAAGTCTCTGCGAGTTTGTCAGCATCGCGTCTCTTGGTGGAGCTTGTAGCTACTTTACATTGCCCAGATCCCTAGTCGGCTTATTAGCTATGATCACGAACCAACTCTACTGAGACTTACCACTTCCGGTACCAACGTCAAGTGCTTTCTATTCATATGTCAATGCCGACAGTTCTTGACCTCAATACGACTTGCTCACATACCTGGACGTTATCTCCAATGGGTGCCAGATATAACTGACCGTCGAGCAGAACCGTCAAGTAATGATGGCTGGGATTGCAATGAGTAGGAAGCAGGTAGGATTGAGGATATTGAATCTCACCTGATGTCAACAGACTCGAGTTGTTGTTCATCATTCGGAAAGGAATACTCAGTCACGAACTTGTCGCTGTGGAACGTGCGACCCTGAATACTTCTGTAATGAAGGATGCTTGAAGAAACAGAGGCAGTTGAGCTGTCACTAAAAATTGCTATCAATATGGACTGATCATGCCGGGAGTAGTAAATCTTACGCGTCTGTTTCAAGTGTTGAGTCGGCGTCATCTCGAACATCCTTTCTAGCACGTCAGCATCGCAGTTGGTACAGAATATGTCGCAAAACCTCACGTCATCGTTGTCTGCGGCGGGAATAAGTTCGGTCTGTGGAGACGGTGTCGACTTGGGCCCAGACGCCGGGGATGAGGGCCCAGCCGGTGATTTAGTCTTTGGCGACGACATGAAGAACTATCGTAATGCGACGCTGAATCAAGATGATTGCGAGAGATATTTTTGACAGTTTAAGTTGAGTGGACGGGAGAGGGAGAGGGGAACCCTGGCCTCGCCAATGACCAGCTGTCCTGACGTTACATCATGGTGGGCTGAGTAACAGCCATTTTTTATCAGATCATATCACGAGTGATGTCCAAAAGTGAAATGCCTCTATAAAGAAAGAACTGCAATAATATAATGTGCACAACTTACGTCGCGCAGCCACTACGGACAATGAATACAGCTGCATCTTATGCAATGAAAGTGATAAATCCTCGATTGGACTGTATGCATTATCTAAAATGTCTAGGAGAACGCAAAACTAAACATGCGACCATTAAACCAGCAACCTGTAATATCTAAACATTGATTGAAGATTCTTTCTTTATACCGATTTACATCGTCCTTAGTCATCTAGTCCGTCTTTGTCTCCCCGGACTGAAACAAGCTCTTGACCGTTCTATACAATAGTATAGTGCAGCCTACAAGACTGCCAACAACCAAGGGAAGTCCGTACCGAAGCCATGTTGTAGGTTGCCAAAGGCTCACTTGAGGAATGAACGGCCTGTTTTCCAGTTCGAGCGTCTCTGGAGTTTCGTCGGCTCTTGTGCCAGTGAATGACTCGAAAGCCTGAAGCACGATCTGCACAACTTGCTTTGGCTGACTCAGGAATGGCGAATGGCTTGTCTTCAGCTCGGTATAAACCACGCGAGCACCCAGCATCCTCACCATTCCGATCTGAGCTCTCTGGATAAGGATAGGCAGCCCCTGATCTTCAACAGTTCCAATGAACCATACAGGCACATCTAACCACCCGGAGTATGAGTACTCCCTGCCTTCAAATAGTGCTTTGAGGCTTTGCGTGGTGAGCATGGAAGTCGCGTGATCGGCCTCGGTGGGCGGTAGATCGTGGTAGAAGAATTTCTGAGGACGGACTGTGAGATCTGCATAGCCAGTCTTTTTGTTGACGCGAAAGAACGGTGGAGTTATGTTGAGAAAGTGGTCCATGAAGGTGAGCCCAGTGAAGCAAAATCCGGTTGCAATGGGGATAATACCGACAACGTGTCCTGTCTCTGGCGTTCGTTTGCTGGACGTCGGTGTTGGCATTGAACTTTGGCGTGATGCGGATGACCCGGCTGGCCTAGAGAAACCTTTGACAGCACTGTTGCCAACCGTTCCTCCATAAGAATGCGTGATGACAATCACGTCACGGCCATTTTCTGTCTCCTGCCCGATAGCCGAACGGACGGCGTCAACGTCATCTTTGAATGTTGCCATTGGATCTACCATTGTTGTTGGAAGAGTGACGGGAATGCATCTCAAATGATGTTGGTTTTGTAGCTGTTCCATTACTTTGGCGTAACATGATGGCTTATGCCATGCGCCGGGTACAAAGACCAAGCTTGGTTCGCTGGACATTTTGGCGGATTGGCGCCAAGATGAATAGAGGTAAAAGGAAGAACACTGAAGATATAGAGAACAGAGAATCAAGGAAGAGCGCTGGAGAGAATATAAATAGCAAGAGCTAAGTTCGGAGGCAAGTAATATTTATGGGCATGATGGACAGCTCTCGATCGCTTGCCTGATTTGGACTGATTGACGAGCGGAATTGAGGGCCAGCGGAGTTTATCAACCAACCAAGTCAACGGACGAAGCGTCTAGTGTGTACTTCGACTGTCACAAATCTTCTGTCATTCTTACAAGATCTAACACTTCCATAGTATTCCTAATTTGATCCCAATCAAGCTGGTTGATCTGCTCCTAACTTGGATCTGGCAGTGGGAAGCTCAACGCTACGCAAGTACAATAAAAATAATTTGGACCAAGTAGTAGATTGAACAGGACTACCTGAGTATTGATGAAGTTTAGGCGAGAGTAATAGTATATGTCTGTCCTGACGTGGTCTCAACCTCATCAACTCCCTTTCTAGGGCTTAAAATTCCCACGGGTACCCAGATGTTAGCCCGCCTAACTAGGCCCTATGGGTATATCTGGGTAACCTAGTTAAGTAAATCAGGAAAAATTACCTACTATAGGTACCTTAAAACAGAATGGTTTTTTCTGGATATTAAAAAGAAATTAAAATAGAAAATAAAATAGTAATTTATAAATAAAATAATTAT